>NW_027601313.1:372500-375166 GCF_053455715.1 Rhinoraja longicauda
AGGGTTAGGGTTAGGGTTAGGGTTAGGGTTAGGGTTAGGGTTAGGGTTAGGGTTAGGGTTAGGGTTAGGGTTAGGGTTAGGGTTAGGGTTAGGGTTAGGGTTAGGGTTAGGGTTAGGGTTAGGGTTAGGGTTAGGGTTAGGGTTAGGGTTAGGGTTAGGGTTAGGGTTAGGGTTAGGGTTAGGGTTAGGGTTAGGGTTAGGGTTAGGGTTAGGGTTAGGGTTAGGGTTAGGGTTAGGGTTAGGGTTAGGGTTAGGGTTAGGGTTAGGGTTAGGGTTAGGGTTAGGGTTAGGGTTAGGGTTAGGGTTAGGGTTAGGGTTAGGGTTAGGGTTAGGGTTAGGGTTAGGGTTAGGGTTAGGGTTAGGGTTAGGGTTAGGGTTAGGGTTAGGGTTAGGGTTAGGGTTAGGGTTAGGGTTAGGGTTAGGGTTAGGGTTAGGGTTAGGGTTAGGGTTAGGGTTAGGGTTAGGGTTAGGGTTAGGGTTAGGGTTAGGGTTAGGGTTAGGGTTAGGGTTAGGGTTAGGGTTAGGGTTAGGGTTAGGGTTAGGGTTAGGGTTAGGGTTAGGGTTAGGGTTAGGGTTAGGGTTAGGGTTAGGGTTAGGGTTAGGGTTAGGGTTAGGGTTAGGGTTAGGGTTAGGGTTAGGGTTAGGGTTAGGGTTAGGGTTAGGGTTAGGGTTAGGGTTAGGGTTAGGGTTAGGGTTAGGGTTAGGGTTAGGGTTAGGGTTAGGGTTAGGGTTAGGGTTAGGGTTAGGGTTAGGGTTAGGGTTAGGGTTAGGGTTAGGGTTAGGGTTAGGGTTAGGGTTAGGGTTAGGGTTAGGGTTAGGGTTAGGGTTAGGGTTAGGGTTAGGGTTAGGGTTAGGGTTAGGGTTAGGGTTAGGGTTAGGGTTAGGGTTAGGGTTAGGGTTAGGGTTAGGGTTAGGGTTAGGGTTAGGGTTAGGGTTAGGGTTAGGGTTAGGGTTAGGGTTAGGGTTAGGGTTAGGGTTAGGGTTAGGGTTAGGGTTAGGGTTAGGGTTAGGGTTAGGGTTAGGGTTAGGGTTAGGGTTAGGGTTAGGGTTAGGGTTAGGGTTAGGGTTAGGGTTAGGGTTAGGGTTAGGGTTAGGGTTAGGGTTAGGGTTAGGGTTAGGGTTAGGGTTAGGGTTAGGGTTAGGGTTAGGGTTAGGGTTAGGGTTAGGGTTAGGGTTAGGGTTAGGGTTAGGGTTAGGGTTAGGGTTAGGGTTAGGGTTAGGGTTAGGGTTAGGGTTAGGGTTAGGGTTAGGGTTAGGGTTAGGGTTAGGGTTAGGGTTAGGGTTAGGGTTAGGGTTAGGGTTAGGGTTAGGGTTAGGGTTAGGGTTAGGGTTAGGGTTAGGGTTAGGGTTAGGGTTAGGGTTAGGGTTAGGGTTAGGGTTAGGGTTAGGGTTAGGGTTAGGGTTAGGGTTAGGGTTAGGGTTAGGGTTAGGGTTAGGGTTAGGGTTAGGGTTAGGGTTAGGGTTAGGGTTAGGGTTAGGGTTAGGGTTAGGGTTAGGGTTAGGGTTAGGGTTAGGGTTAGGGTTAGGGTTAGGGTTAGGGTTAGGGTTAGGGTTAGGGTTAGGGTTAGGGTTAGGGTTAGGGTTAGGGTTAGGGTTAGGGTTAGGGTTAGGGTTAGGGTTAGGGTTAGGGTTAGGGTTAGGGTTAGGGTTAGGGTTAGGGTTAGGGTTAGGGTTAGGGTTAGGGTTAGGGTTAGGGTTAGGGTTAGGGTTAGGGTTAGGGTTAGGGTTAGGGTTAGGGTTAGGGTTAGGGTTAGGGTTAGGGTTAGGGTTAGGGTTAGGGTTAGGGTTAGGGTTAGGGTTAGGGTTAGGGTTAGGGTTAGGGTTAGGGTTAGGGTTAGGGTTAGGGTTAGGGTTAGGGTTAGGGTTAGGGTTAGGGTTAGGGTTAGGGTTAGGGTTAGGGTTAGGGTTAGGGTTAGGGTTAGGGTTAGGGTTAGGGTTAGGGTTAGGGTTAGGGTTAGGGTTAGGGTTAGGGTTAGGGTTAGGGTTAGGGTTAGGGTTAGGGTTAGGGTTAGGGTTAGGGTTAGGGTTAGGGTTAGGGTTAGGGTTAGGGTTAGGGTTAGGGTTAGGGTTAGGGTTAGGGTTAGGGTTAGGGTTAGGGTTAGGGTTAGGGTTAGGGTTAGGGTTAGGGTTAGGGTTAGGGTTAGGGTTAGGGTTAGGGTTAGGGTTAGGGTTAGGGTTAGGGTTAGGGTTAGGGTTAGGGTTAGGGTTAGGGTTAGGGTTAGGGTTAGGGTTAGGGTTAGGGTTAGGGTTAGGGTTAGGGTTAGGGTTAGGGTTAGGGTTAGGGTTAGGGTTAGGGTTAGGGTTAGGGTTAGGGTTAGGGTTAGGGTTAGGGTTAGGGTTAGGGTTAGGGTTAGGGTTAGGGTTAGGGTTAGGGTTAGGGTTAGGGTTAGGGTTAGGGTTAGGGTTAGGGTTAGGGTTAGGGTTAGGGTTAGGGTTAGGGTTAGGGTTAGGGTTAGGGTTAGGGTTAGGGTTAGGGTTAGGGTTAGGGTTAGGGTTAGGGTTAGGGTTAGGGTTAGGGTTAGGGTTAGGGTTAGGGTTAGGGTTAGGGTTAGGGTTAGGGTTAGGGTTAGGGTTAGGGTTAGGGTTAGGGTTAGGGTTAGGGTTAGGGTTAGGGTTAGGGTTAGGGTTAGGGTTAGGGTTAGGGTTAGGGTTAGGGTTAGGGTTAG
>NW_027601315.1:0-102500 GCF_053455715.1 Rhinoraja longicauda
ACAAGATTTTCTGCACGGCGTAATATTCCCGAAGCTTTTCCCACATGCTCTCTGACCAGCGACGTGTCCCCGTGAACTGCCGGTAATCTCTCGGAATGAAATGCCGGGGCAGAACATTCCCGGAGATTTTATACCATTTTCCGTCTCCACCGGGACAGTGAAGTTTCAACAGAATTAAAAATAGAGCTTTTGAAATGATTCGCAAACAGATGACATCAGCCAAGTGAAATCCCTGCTGAGACAGGTCGTGATTTATTCAGGGAATTGATTGAGAAACTCCAAAGACTGGGAATTGTGGCGATACTGGTGGATGGAAATTGGGAGCGGCATTTTTCCAGCAAAGGGGATATTGGTTCAAACTCCATCTGGTCCAACTCTCCACCTCGTGTTGTTTATCTGATTTCCTTCACTCAGCAAGGCAATCCCAAATTTAAGGGACCGTCTCAATGCTTCTGGTGCCCAGTTTAAAGGTGGACTAGACAGCCTTTGTCCACAGCGTGATGAATTAGTTCAACAGATCACATCAGACTAAAATGGCCCGTCCACTCTGTTTCAACACTCAATGTGATCGCGGCTTAACTGATTGTAACCTCAACCCCACACTCCCGGCGACCCCTAGTGAGCATTTAGTCCTTGCTTGCCTGGAATGGATCTGGCTTTGCCTTGGGACAACAACATTCTCTACCTTCATCACCTCTGAGGAGGAACGACCCAAAGACTCACGACACTCAGTGAACAGAACCATTGCCGCCTCAGAATTGTCTTAAAAGTAGAACACACGGCGAATGATGCAACATCTCTCCCTCCTCTCTTTCTCTCTCTCTCCATCTTTACTGCTATTCTCTCTCTGAACTGTTATTCCCGCCCCTACACTCTCTATTCTCCCTCTCTGTGCCGCCCGCTCTCTGCCAACCTCTCTCCCCTCCCACTCTTACTGCATCTCTCCCTCCTTCTCCCTGTATCTCTCTAATGCTTCCCTCTCCCCCTTTTGCCAACCCACTCGCTCTGAACTCCCCTCTCTCCTCATTTTTCCCACTCTCCCTTTGATCGTTCACTCTCCCTCCACCTCTTCATTCGTCTTCTCCTCTATCTCTCCCTTTTATCTTTGTACGACCTATTTCTCTATCCATTTCCTCACCTCTCCATCACTTACCATCACTTCTCTTTCCAAAGCCTTTCTTGGCAAGTGCAGTTAAAACGGTTAGCCACCATGGGATGTAACAGCTGTCCCTAAACCCCCTCCCTCACGCTCGAGAAGCCCTTCCAGGTGAGACAGATGTTCACCTGCACCTCCTCTAATCTCATCTACTGCATGTGGTGTTCCAGGTATGGCCTCCTTTACATCGGCGTGGTGAAATGGAGACTCGGCGACCGTTTTGTCGAACACTCACCCTCGTTCTGCTAAGGCTTGCCGTATCTCCCCGTTGCAAGCCATTGTAACTCCCCCTCGCACACTGACCTTTCTGTCCTGGGCCTCCACCAGCGCCAGAGAGGTTACATTAAAACAGAAAGAACGCCGCTTCATAGTCCGCTTGGGAACCTTGCAACCTAATGGTATGAACATTAGCAAATGGCAGGTAACTAACGTGCAACTTCCTGCTCTTCCCTCGCTCTTTCTCTTCCTTCACGCGGACTCGCACTTGTTAATCCCCTCCACCTCCATCTTCAACCGATATTCCCTCCTCTCTCTTTATAATTCCAACCTGCTCAATCCTTATCTCGCAACTTTTATCTTTTAACCTCTGGTCTCAACCACCTAACTATGAAAACGGTATTCACCCACTCATCATTCAACTCGCTTTGTCCTGCTGTTCCAGCCTTCTCCAGCTTCCCACCACAATCAGTCTGAAGAAGGGTCTCGAACCGAACTTCACCCATCCATGTCCTTGGCAGGCTTAGCCGGTTCAGCGTGCCCTCTACAACTCTCACCAACTTCGACAGATGCACCATAGAAAGTATTTTATCAAGATGCATCACAGCTTGGTTTGGGAACAGCTCCATACAAGAACGCCAGAAATTGCTGCGAATTGTCCAGACCATCACACAAAGCAACCTCCCATATATTGACTCAATTTATAAACCACGCTTCCTCGGCAAGGCCAGCAGCATAATCAAGGACGAGTCGCACCATTGCCACTCCTGCTTCTCCTCTGTCCCATCAGGTAAAATGCACAGAAGTGTGAAAATGCACACCTCCAGTTTCAGGGACAGTGTCTTCCCAGCTGTTATCAGGCAACGGAATCATCCCACCACAACCAGAAAGCAGTGCTGAACTACTATCTACCTCTTTGTTGATCCTCGGACGATCCTCGATCGGATTTTGCAGGCTTTACCTCGCACTGAACGTTATCCCCTTATCATGTATATATACTCTGTAAATGGCTCGGTTGTAATGAAGTATTTTGTTTCCATTGACTGGGTAGCACGCAACAAAAGCCAACATTCCAATGGCTTTCTTCACTGCCTGCTGTACCTGCATGCTTCCTTTCAGTGACTGATGCACTAGGATACCCAGATCTCGTTGAACATCCCCTCTTCCTAACTTGACACCATTCAGATAATAATCTGCCTTTCTATTCTTACTTACAAAGTGAATAACCTCACACTTATCTACATTAAACTGCATCTGCCATGTATCCGCCCACTCACACAACCTGTCCAAGTCACCCTGCAGCCTTATTGCATCTTCCTCACAATTCACACTACCCCCCAGCTTAGTATCATCTGCAAATTTGCTAATGGTACTTTTACTCCCTTCGTCTAAGTCATTAATGTATATCGTAAATAGCTGGGGTCCCAGCACCGAACCTTGCGGTACCCCACTGGTCACTGCCTGCCATTCCGAAAGGGACCCATTTATCCCCACTCTTTGCTTTCTGTCTGTCAACCAATTTTCTATCCATGTCAGTACACTACCCCAATACCATGTGCTCTAAATTTGCCCACTAATCTCCTATGTGGGACCTTGTCGAAGGCTTTCTGAAAGTCGAGGTACACCACATCCACTGACTGTCCCCTGTCAATTTTCCCAGTTACATCCTCAAAAAATTCCAGTAGATTTGTCAAGCATGATTTCCCCTTCGTAAATCCATGCTGACTCGAAATGATCCTGTTACTGCTATCCAAATGCTCAGCAATTTCGTCTTTTATAATTGACTCCAGCATCTTCCCCACCACTGATGTCAGACTAACTGGTCTATAATTACCCGTTTTCACTCTCCCTCCTTTCTTAAAAAGTGGGATAACCTTTCACTTTTCAGAGAATGTGTTCGTGTGTAAGTGTGTGCGAATGAGTGCGTGTCTCTTCGTGCTGGTGCGCGTGAATATCTGTTAGTGTGAGTGCATGTGTACGTGTGATTGTATGTGAGAATGTGTGAGAGTATATTTGATTCTTTGTGATTGCATTTGAGAGATTGTGTGTGTCTTCGTGCGCGGCTATGTGTGTGTGCGTGTTTTACTGTGTTTGAGGGTGTGAACATGTGTGTTTGTAATGATGTAATGGCATACTGTGGGTTTTAGTGACGACGTGACACGCTGTGGGGCATTACTGATGGAGTGACGCACTGTGCAGTGGAACTGATGCAGTGACACAATGTATGGTAGATTAACACACTGTGGGTTGGTACAGATGCAGTGACACACTTTGAAGTTGTATTGATGAAGTCACACACTGCGCAGTAGTACTGATGGAGTGACACACTGTGCAGTGCACTGATGGAGTGACACAATGTAGGGTAGTACTGATGGAGTGACACAATGCGCTGTAGTACTGATGGAGTGACCCCAGTTGATGCAGTACGGGTGGATTAACATACTGTGGTTTGGTACAGATGGAGTGACACAATTTGCAGTAGTACCGATGAAGTGACACACTTTGCAGTTGTTCTGATGGAATGATACACAGTGGGGCACTACTGACGTAGTGACACACTGCGGGTAATACTCATGGAGTGGCACAACGTGTAGTACTGTTGTTATGACAAACTGCGGAGTAGTACTGACGGAGGGACACACAGTGGAATGGCACTGATTTAGTGACAAATTGTGAGGTCATTGCATCAGTACTACCACGCAGTTTGTCACTCCGTCAGTACTACTTCAGTGTGCAACTACATCCCGTGGGGTAAAACTGATGGAGTGACACGCTGTGGAGCAGTACTGATGGAGTGACACACGGTGCGTATTACTGATGGACTGACACACTGCGCGGTTGTACTGACGGAGTGAGATACTTCGGTGTAGTGCTGATTGAATGACACACTGGGGGTAGTGTGGACAGAATGGCGCACAGTGGGCTAATACCGAAGTGTTGACCCAATCTTTGGTGGTACTGTCGGGTCGCACATTGTGGAATGGTAAGGACTGACGGTGGGGCAGTACAGATGGAGAGTTACACTGATGGGTAATACTAATTGAATGAGTCTGTGTGGTTGTACAAAATGGAATAACAACCTTAAGGCAGTACTGATGGAGTGCATCACTGTGGTGTAGTACTGATGGAATAACATATTGTAGGGTAGTACAGATGGAGTGACACGCTCCAGTGTTGTACTGATGGAGTGTAACACTGTGGAGTAGTACTGGTGTAATGACGTACTGTGAGGTGTATTGATGGAATGACACACTGTGGGGTAGCACGGATGTAATAGCACATTCTGTTGGAGTGACGCAGTAATACTGATGGACTGACACGCTCTGCGGTAGTACAGTTGCGATGAAAAACTGTGGTGAAATAGTGATGGAATTACACACTATGGAGTCGCTGCGATGGGTTAGCACACTGTGGGGTAATGCGGATGGAATGGCAGATTTGAGGTAGTCCTGATGTTGTGAAACACTTTGGGGAGTACTGATGGAAGAACATACTGCGGGGAGCATTGATGGAGTGACACGTTCTAGGGTTGCACTGGAGTGACATGATGTTGGGCAGTGCCGATGTAGTGTAACAATATTGAGTTGTATTGATGCAGTGAGACACTGTGTGGTTTCACCGACGGAGTGACACACTGAGCGGTAGTACTATTGTGATGACAAACTGTGATGTAGTACTAATGCAATGACACACTGTTTGGTAATACCGATGGAATGACACAATTTGTGGCAACACTTATGGAGTGACCTACTGGGATAGTCCTGAATGAATGATAAAAATTGGGTAGTGCTAATGTCGTGAGGCATTGTGGGGAAATACTTATACTGTGGGGAATTACTGATGGAGTGACACAGTGAGATTGGGCTGATGGAGTGAAGGACTGGTATATTTTGGGGTAGTACTGATATAGTGACACATTCGATGGTATTATTGAAGGGGTGAAAAACTGTGGGTAGAACTGATGAAATTACATACTTAAGATGGTACTGACAGAGTGAAACACCGCCGGGAAGAAATGATGGAATGACATACTGTGGGGTTGTACTGATGAGAGTGGCACGATCTTGTGTACGACTAATGGAGTAACATGTAGTACTGATGGAGTGAGAGACTGTAAAGTAGTATTGATGGAGTAACCTAACGTAGGGTAGTGTTGAAATAATGGCACATTCTGGGGTAGTTCTGATGGGGTGACACACTGTGCGGTAGTACTATTGTTGTGACATAATGTGGGATGGAATTGATGGAGTGACACTGTTGGATAGTACTGATGGAGTGACGCACTGTGGGGTAGTACTGGTGTAATGGTATACTGTGGGATAGTACTGATGGAGTGACATCGGCGAGACCAAGCGCAAGCTCGACGATCGTTTCGCTGAACAGCTCCACACAGTCCTACCTGATCTCCCGGTTGCTCAGCACTTTAACTCACCCCCGCTACCCCATTCCCAATCTGAACTTTCTGTCCTTGGCATCCTCCATTGCTAGAGTGAGGCCCAGCGCAAATTGAAGGAACAGCACCTGATACTTAGCTTGGGCAGCTAACATATCAGCGATATGAACATTGACTTATCTAACTTCAATTAGCCCTTGTTTTCCCTCTCTCTCCATCCCTCCTCCTTCCCAGTTCTCCCACCAGTCTCACTGTCTCCAACAAAATTTTATCTCTTTCCCGCCGACCTCTCCGACATCAGTCTGAAGAAGGTTCTCGACCCGAAATGTCACCCATTCTTTCTCTCCAGAGATGCTGCCTGTCTCGTTGAGTTACACCAGCATTTTGTGCCTACCTTCCATTTAAACCAGCATCTGCATTTCTTTCCTACACGAAGTACAAGGCACGGCAGGACTTTCGGCTAATATTAGCTGTGCCGAACATGAGACGACCACCCTTACCTGCCTGCTCACAATGCATATCCCTTCATTACCTGAAAATCTGAACTTGTCTTAAATGTCACTATTGTATCTGCCTCCAACACCAGTGGAGTGGGTGGTAAGATTTTAGGACCCGTTATACAGGATGATGTGACAGAGTATTTATAAGTGCACGATGAAATAGGCATAAGTTGGCATGGCTTTGTGAATGGAAGGTCGTGTTTGATAAATTTGCTGGAATTATTTGAAGAAGTAAATAGCAAAACATCCAACGGACAGACAGTAGATGTTGTTTACTTTGATTTTCAGAAAGCCTTTGACCAGGTGTCACAAGATGGCTGCTTAGGAAGATGAGAGCCAACGGTGACAAAGGGCAAACATCAGCATGGATAACTGGTTGGCTGGATGGCAGAAGACAAAGAGTGGCAATAAATGGGGATTTTTTTCTCGTTGGCTAACAGTAACTAGTGGAGATCTTCAAGGATCCGTGTTTGTCCGCTACTCCACGTTTTATATTATGATTTGGACGAGGGGATCGAAGGCTTTGTGGCCAAGTTTGCGGATGTTACGAAAAGAGGTGGAAGGGCATGTAGTTTAGAGAAAGCATGGACTCCGCAGAAGGACTTGGACATGTTGGGGGAATGGGTAGAGAAGTGGCAGATGGAATATAGTGTAGCAAAGTGCGGAGTACTGCATTTTGGTAGTAGGAATAATGGCGTAGACTATTGTCTAAGTGGGGAAATAATCCACCAATCTGAAGTTCAAAGGGACTTGGGAGTGCTGGTTATCGTGTCGTATCTCCGTTCGTGCTACGGCCCAACAACGTGGAGTCGGCGGCCTCCAGCTGGGATCGACCTTGAAGAATCCGGTGGCAGGGCCTGGACTTGCCATCTCGGAGGCTTCGGCCGTGGGCCCTGCAGACCGCAACATCTGGAGTTCGCAGGTCCCTGGCTGGCGACCGGCTTTCGGGAGCTCCAGCCGTAGCAGCTTCGACCGCCCCGAAGCGCGAGGTTTGATCGACTCGCTCGCAGGCCCTTCATCGCCCTGCGTGGCTCGGTCGCGGCACTTCCCATCACCCGGTGGGGGCTTAGGACCTTCATCGGCCTGCTCGGCTCGGCCCTGGGACTTTCCATCGCCCGGTGGGGGTTCAAAAGTCGAGAGCCTCGGTCGCCTCGTGGCACCACGGGAGAAGAATGAGGAGGAGATAAGACTTTTCTTTGCCTTCCATCGCAGTGAGGGTGTGCCTGGAGCAATCACTGTGATGGCTGTTTGTGTTAAAATTGTAATTGTGTGTCTTGTGTTCTTTATTGTCTACTGCCGGACTCACGTGAGAGGACGCTGGCGCTATTTGTTCGACGCTGCTCCGTCAGGACAAATCTTTTGATCGTTTGTTTGTTTTTATGTCTTGACTGTTTTGTAAAGCGTCTTTGAGCAATTGGAAAAGCGCTATAAAAAATAAATGTTTATTATTATTATTATTATTATTATTATTATTATTCCACAAATGTTATCTGCAAGTTGAATCGGTGAGAGTGATCAGCCATGATCACATGGAATGGTAGTGCTGGCTCGAAGGGCCGAATGGCCTACTCCTGCACCTATTGTCTATTGTCTATTGTCTAATGGAAGCAAATTCATTGCCAGCATTTATTTCAAGAGGACTTGTACACAGAAAAACGGATGTCATGTTGAGGCTATACAAGGCGCTGGGAAGGCCGCATTTGGAATATTGTGAGCAATTCTGGGCACCATATCAGAGGAAAGGTGTGCTGGCTCTGGAGAGGTTTCAGAGGAGGTTTACAAGAATGATCCCAGCAATAAGTTAACCTATGGCGAGCGTTTGGCGGCTCCCGGCTTGCACTCAGAGTTTAGAGGTATGAGGGTGGACCTCATTGAAACATACAGATATGTGAATGGTTTAGATCCAGTGGATGTGGAAAGTATGTTTCGACCTGTGGGAGCGTCTCGGACAACAGATCATTTCCTCAGAATTAATCTACGTTCTCTTTTGAAGATGATCAGAAATTTATTTGGTCAGAAGGTGATGAATTTGTGGAATTATTTGCCACAACAGGCTGTGTAGGTCACGTCAGTGGATATTTAAAGACGTAGACAGAAAGATTCTTGATTAATACAGGTATCAGAAGTTATGGGGAGAAGGCAGGAGAATGGGGTTTGGAGGGAAAAAGATTGGCGGATAAGAAGATTGGCCTAATGGTCTAATTCTACTCCTATTCCTTATCACCCAATGCCCACCTGCGGTATTGCGTTCGATGCACTTAATGCCCCTTGCTTTCCCCGCACACCTCGTTTAAACTTCACCCCTTTCACCATAAAGCGGTGGCCTTCAATACTTGATATTTCCATCTTGAGAGGAATGTTCTGACTGTTCACCATATCTTTGCCTCTCATAATTTGCTATCGATCTATCAGGTTACTGCCCGAACTCCGATGAATCAGTCCAACGTCTGGTTGTTCATACGCTCCAGGCGATGTTCTTGTAAACGTCTTGAACACGATTTCCGAAGCGCCCATATCCTTCGTGTACGAGAGCGAACATAACTGTACACAATGCTGCAAAAACGGCCGAAGTAAAGTTCTCTAAAGTTGAATATTGACATCCGACTCATATTCAATGACTCGGTCAAATATAGCAAACATTCTACGTGGCTTATTTATTACTCTAAACGTACTACCGCGATTTGCGTGTTTCGCATTGGGAACTCAAGATCCATCATAAGCAATGCTGATGCTGCGATGCACTTATCTTGTACAGACAGTGAGGGCTGTTGTGCCGCGATGTTGCAGTGTGCTGCTGATGTTCATCCAGGGGAGGGCGCTGTGACAGTCTATTGCTACTGTACATGCACTGAGGTGCGCTGTGTGTTGATGTTGCCGTGTGCTGCTGATGTTCATCCAGGGGAGGGCGCCATGACAGGATATTCCCACTGTACATGCACTGAGGTGCGCTGTGTGGGGATGTTGCATTGTGCTGCTGATGTTCATCCAGGGGAGGGCGACGTGACAGTCTATTGCCACTGTACATCCACTGGGATGCGCTGTGTGAGGATGCTGCAGTGCACTGATAAAGAAGAACACTGGGTACAAAAGTCGTAGCAGCAGAAGTAGGGCACCAGGCCCATCGAGTCCACTCCGGCATTCTATCATGGCTCACCTATAGTTCCCACTCAACTCCATTCTCCTGCCGTCTCACCGTAATTGTCGACACTCTTACGAATCACGACCATGTCCAGCTACGATTTAAAAAATACCCAGTGACGGTTTCTGCACCTGTCTGTGGCAGAATTCCAAAGATTTACCGCCTTCTTACGAAATAAATTCCTCATCATCTAATTTTAAGCGTACGTCCTTTTATTCTGAGGCTAGTCAAAAGGTGGTGAATCTGGGGAATGCTGCCACAGACGCCTCTGGAGGCCGTCATTGGGGAATTGACAAGTTTTTAAATTGGGGATGGGCAGGTCCGTGATTAGTAAGAGTGTCAATGTTGGGGTTGGGTTTGAGTGGGAAAGATAAGGCAGCCATGATCGAATAGCGGATCAGACTCGGTGAGCCTAGTGCCTTACTCAAATGACGTATGAACTTATGAACTCATTACTGACTCCGGGATTGGACGGAGTCTTTAGACATAGAAAACATAGAAAATGGGTGCGGGAGGATGCCCTTTGGCCCTTCGAGCCAGCACCGCCATACACTGTGATCATGGCTGATCATGCACAATCAGTAACCTGTGCCTGCCTTCTCCACAAATCCCTTGATTCCGCCCGCCACTAGAGCTCTAACACTGGTCGCTATTCAAGGATTTGACAATTGACACGAACGACGACGTCAACACCTTTACAAAATGCCATGCGAAAATGTGCGCAGAAATGCGATTCCCGACGCAGTCTAGCCATCTCTCTATCCAGCTAATTGCTATAAGCCACGATAGCTCTCTAGCTATCTAGCTGTCTCGCTCTCTAGCCATCTTGCTGTCTAGCTATCTAGCTATGTGGCTATCCAGCCATCTCGATCTGTAGCTATCAATATAGTTATATATCTACCTGACTAGCTATCTAGCTAAGGTAGACAAAATGCTGGAGTAACTCAGCGGGTCAGGCAGCATCTCAGGAGACAAGGAATGGGTGACGTTTCGGATCGAGACACTGCTTCAGACTGATGTCAGCGGATGGAGCCGGACAAAGATAGGATATAGACGGAGACAGGAAGACTGGTGGGAGAACTGGGAAGGGGGAGTGGATTGAGAGGGAAAGCAGGGACTATCTGAAGTTAGACAAGTCAATGTTGATACCGCTGAGGTGTAAACTACCCAAGCGAAATATGAGGTGCTGTTCCTCCAATTTGCGTTGGGTCTCACTCTGACAATGGAGGAGGCCCATGACAGAAAGGTCAGATTGGGAATGGGAGCGGGATTTGAAATGCTGAGCCACCGGGAAATCAGGTTGGTTGAGACGGACTGAGCGGAGGTGTTCATCGAAACGATCGTCGAGCCTCCGCTTGGTCTCGCCGATGTAGAGAGTTTGACACTTGGAACAGCGGATACAGCTGACGTTGGAGGAGGTGCAGGTGAACCTCTGCCTCACCTGGAAAGACTGTTTGGGTCCTTCGATGGAGTTGATTTGGGAGGTAAAGTGACTCGCCCCTCGACCAACACCTGTCCATTTAACTCCCCACTCGACCAACACCTGTCCCTTTACCTTCCCCTCGATCAACACCTGTCCCTTTACCTCTCCCCAACTAGCCTTCTAACCATCTCGCCAAATAGCCATCTACCTTTCAAGCGATCTAACCATCCAGCCATCTAGCCATCTTAGCTAGTCATCTATACGTATAGCTATTTAGTTAGCGATTTAACTATCTAGCTGGGTATCACAACATGCTGGCACAGGCAGCATCTATGAGAGAGGGAATGGGTGACGTTTCGGCTCGAGACCCTTCTTCAGTCTCGACCCGAAAAGTCATCCATTCCCTCTCTCCAATATGCTGCCTGACCTGCTGAGTTACTCCAGCATTTTGTGAAACCTTCGATTTGTACCAGCATCTGCAGTTATTTTCCTAACTATCAAGCTATCTCACGTGCTATGTAGCTATCTATCTAGCTGGATCTAACAGGATCTCCCTCTCTCCTGAGGCCCACAGAGGATGGGATAGAGAGAGAGAGAGAGCACCCCTCAAATACTGCATAGATAGAGAGTTACCTATCTTACTATCAATATAAGCAGCTATCTCGCCATACAGATATCCAGCTTTCTAGCTGTCTAGCATTGCATGCAGATAACTATCTAGTTAGTTCGCTATCTTGCTATCGAGATAGCTCACACGCTGTCTGGCAGTCTATCCTGATGGCTAGCAATGTAGCTCTCGAGATAGCTGGATTGATAGCTACAGAGTTAGATATTATGGTAGCTACATAGCTAGGTCGCTAACGAGACTGATGGCTAGATAGAGAGATAACTAGATTAGTAGATTGATCGCCAACCGCTTTGACGGCCAGATAGCGGTTTAGCTTGGTAGAGCTTTGCTAGATGGCTAGTGAGCTAGGCATCTAGCCAGCCACACCAGTAGATGGTTTAGTAGACAGATAGCTAGTGAGTTTTACAGAGATTTAGCACCTATCTAGCTGGATCCAACTAGGAGTCTCTCGTTCTCCCTTTCACGCGGCCGCCAGAAAGCGAGAGGGCACTCCACAAAGAGTTGCCTGCAAAACTACCTAACTATTTTGCTGTGCAGAGATCCAGCTATCTCGCCACCCATCTGTCTAACGTTCAAGCGATCTAGCAATTCAGCTATTTAGCTAGGTAGAGAGTTAACACGCTCTCTGGCTGTCTTTCCCGCTGGCTATCAATCTAAATAACTTGATATCCAGCTATCTAGCTGTCATGCTAACTAGTAAAGCAGCTTTCCGCCTATTGAGGGATCCAGCAACCTATCAATTTGACTATCCATCCAGCTGTCCAGCTGTATAGTTAACAGGCTACATAGCTATCTCTCGAACTTGCTTGTTATGCAAGTGAGATGACTTGGACCAATCCTTTTACTGCTATCCAAATGCGCCGTTATTACCTCTTTAATTATTGACTCCAACATCTTCCCCACCACCGATGTCAGGCTAACTGGTCAATAATTCCCGGTTTTCTCTCTCGCTCCTTTCTTGAAAAATGTGATAACATTCGCTCCCCTCCAATCCACAGGAACTGATCCTGAATCTATTGAACATTAGAAAATGATCACCCATACGTCCACGATTTCTAGAGCAATCTCCTTGAGTACTCAGTGATGCAGACCATCAGACGCTGAGGATTTATCAGCCTTCAGTCCCACTGAACTAAGCTAACTGAACTATTTCGTGGCATAGTCAGCATGTCCCATAAGGTTTTCCGTCATATCATATCATATCATATCATATATCTACAGCCGGAAACAGGCCTTTTCGGCCCTCCAAGTCCGTGCCTCCCAGCGATCCCCGTACATTAACACTATCCTACACCCACTAGAGACAATTTTTACATTTACCCAGCCAATTAAACTACATACCTGTACGTCTTTGGAGTGTGGGAGGAAACCGAAGATCTCGGAGAAAACCCACGCAGGTCACGGGGAGAACGTACAAACTCCTTACAGTGCAGTACCCGTAGTCAGGATCGAACCTGTGTCTCCGGCGCTGCATTCGCTGTAAAGCAGCAACTCTACCGCTGCGCTACCGTGCCGCTGGTTGACTCTATAACGATAAATAGAGTGGGATTGTGTGCCTGGAAGACAGCCGAGGATGAGCCTCGAATTGGCCTCTGATTGCTTTTCCGCGGTTGGGCATAATTTAGAAACCAACCGCACTTGCTTGAAAATAACATTTATATCAAGGATTTAATTTGTCAACTGTTGCGAGCTGTGCGAAGTTCTATTTTTAGTTCCTCAGACACTGAAGCGCTGACTCTCATTTTAGTTCCATCCCGGGTGAACAATTCCCGGGCGTTGCCCAACTTCCAGCTTTTGGATAATGGGGACATCCCGTATACAGAACGAGAACTGATACCCAGCAGTCAATCAATTGGTCATTTGGGGATAATTCCTCGCAGTGGGTAGTTTCCGTATTTCTTTTTGTAAATATGGTGCCTCTGATCGTCATTACTGCTGCTCTGGAATCTGGAGAAGATACATGCTGTTGTACGACTGCTTTGTTCAGTTATTGATCACAGCACACCAGCTTCCTGCTGAGCAGTCGGCCAGGGTTTGATTACCCGTCACCGAGGTTTGCCCAAACCATGGGCAATCCGCATCCCTGGAGCAGCGGAGATTTAGTTCAGATCGCAATCAGCACACATTAATAAAAAGCAAGAATTTTTAATTCAGTTAAATGGGTTCCCTGGCCAATTATCACTCACTGTGAGCCGGTCCCTGGATCCGGGATGGAATTCTCCACCCGTCAGCTTTTCCCGGTAAACCCATGAAAGCATAGAAAAGCAGGTGCAGGAGGAAGCCATTTGGCCCATCGAGCCTGTACGCACTGCCATTCATTGTGATCATGGCTGACCATCCACAATCAGTAGCCCGTGCCTGCCTTCTCCCCATATCCCTTGATTCCACCATCCCCTCGAGCTCCATCCAAAACTCTTTTAAATTCATCCACCGAATTGGCCCCCACTGCCTTCTTTCGCAGAGAATTCCACAAATTCACATCTCTCTGGCTGAAATGTTTTTTCTCACCTCAGTTTTAAATGGCTTTCCCTTTATTCTTAGACTGTGGCCCCTGTTTCTGGACTCTCCCAACATTTGGGAACATTTTTCCTGTATCTGGCTTGTCCAGTCCATTCATAATGTTATACGTTTCTATAAGATCCCCTCTCACCCTTCTAAATTCCGACGAACACAAGCCCAGTCTTCAATCTTTGCTAATACGACATTCCCGCCATCCCGGGGATTAACCTCCGGAACCTACGCTGCACATGCCTCAGTAGCAAGGATGTCCCTCCTCAAATTAGGAGAGCAAAACTGCACACAATTCTCCTGATGTGGTCTAACCAGGGCCCCATACAACTGCAGAAGGACCGCTTTCCTCCTATATTTATTGCAGGTTTCCGCAATTAACTAGGGCAGACCACAACATCCAGACAATATGTTCACACCCAGTGTCGTCAGACTGTCCCCACCCTCCCCTGTCTATTTCTCTCTGTGGAATCTTTCTCTTCACTTCCCATTTGTTCCGTCAGGACCTTCATCATGACCTACCGAACAGACAGACGGAACATCTCATTCCGCCCTCAGCCATAAGCTATCCCACACAGCACATTCCATGTTCTCCCTGCCTGTCCCCATTATAGCTTTACCTACTTTACAATAATTCAGCTCCCTGTGCTCGACCTCGCTGGGAATCGGGCCGCAACGTCGAATGAGACCTGTTGCTTCACAGACCTGCTTGACCAGCTGAGTTCCTCCAGCGTTCTGTTGCAGGACTCCAGATTCTGTATCTCTATTCTCTTTTGATACAAATTTATTTTTCTGTGTTGGTGGAAGATATTTGTTTTCCTCTTCAATCACCTGCTGATCACTGGCCTTTGCCACAGTCTAAACTTAGTTTAGAGATACAGCGCGTAAACAGACCATCCTTACAACCGATCACAAATCTTCTCACTTGTTTTTCTGTGCATTCTATCGACGGTACTGGGATTATACACTCAACTGCTCAAATTAAGGGTTTGATCAATTTTGGGGCACCGCATTAAATAGTCATTCAGGGGAAGGTCCTTATATATGGTAATTACGGGAGAGCACCGGTAAATGGCCAATTAGGGGAGGACACCACAAATGGGGATTTGCGGGTGCACCGTTATTGAAGTATTTCGGGTGGATAAACAACAAATATGAAATTAGCGGAGGGAAACTGTAAATGTGGAAATAGGGGAGTGCGCCTGCAAATGGGAAGTCAGGAGAAGGCAAACCTACGTAGAATTAGGGGAGGGTCCTGCCTGTTTCCGTGAATGTTCCTACTTCTCTCTGTGAGTATTCATGTCTCTATGTCTCCGTGTTTTCCCGTCTCTATCTGCTGGTGTTCCTGGCTCTATGTGTGCTCCTGATGGACTCTATCAAAGAGCTTCCACGGTGTGTGAGAAGATACACACAGGAACATACGTCCATCCACCCTTGTAAATAAACAATACAATGAGCAAACTGGAGCTAGGAACATTACTCAGCATTGACCAGTTCCACTGTGACCCTTCAGTACATTCTATGTGTTCCCACGTCCAGGCTCGCCTCATCCATCCTGCAGGGATTGTTCCCTGTCGCCCTGTCCCTCGGCCACATTTCAGGGAAATTTGACCACCGAGCTGTGCTTCTGCTCCCTGCCAACAAGAAACAACAATTGAAGCTGGAGGATCCGATGCAGAGAGATGTAAAAAGCTAGACAACGGACACGGATGACATCTTACGCGACTGCTTTAAGTCAGTAGACTGGTCCATTGTCAGGGATTCTGCAGTTAACCTGAATGAGTGCGCCTCTGCCGTGACTGACTTCATCAACAAGTGAGTGGACGACTGTGTGCCGCCGAAGTCAATCCGAGTGCTCTCCAACCTGGAACCATGGATGTACATTCACAGGTGAAGGCCAGGTCCGATGCAGACAAGTCAAACGATCCCAAGCGGTCCAAGAAGCCACGCTGTGGTCTCCGCAAAGCGATCAAGGATGCCAAGAGGCAATACCGGTTCAAACATGCGTCCCAGTATAATCTCTGGGTCACACAGAGAATGTGGCAAGGTCTGATTAAGATAACTGGATGCAAAGCAAGTTCATGCAATATCATTGGTAATCGTGCGACCTTACACGATGAACGGAATGCTTCCTCTGCTCGCTTCGAGCAGAAGGCCAACAGGGCGGTGACACCTGCCTCTTCGGCTCGAGGGTGACTCTCCCCAGGATGACTATAGCCTTCCTGTGAGTAAACCCACGGCATACAACAGGCCCGGACGGTGTTCCTGGCCGTGTCCTTAGTAGCTGCGCAGACCATTTGTCGACATCTCTAATCTCTCCCGACTCAGAGTATTTAATGCGTTTCATAACCTGCCTCTCAAAACATTTCATGATGGTGAAAGTCAAGTCCACTGGATGGTGATCGTTTAAGCTTGAGGTCTTGCGTTTCTTTATCATTCCAATGTCGAAGAAACGCAAGACCTCAAGCTTAAACGATTACCATCCAGTGAACTTGACTTTCACCATCATGACATGTTTTGAGAGGCAGGTTATGAAACGCATTAAATGCCGTCTACCCAGCGGCCTTGCCCCACTGCATTTCGCCCACCGCCATCACAGGCCCACGGACGATGCCATCGCACTAGCCCTCCCCTCAATATTGGGACAGCAGGATAAGAGCGACACCTGCGTCAGACTCCTATTCATAAATTACAGTTCTACCTTTAATACCATTATACCATGCAAGTTCATCACCAAATTCGCGGGATTTAGTGTCAGTGCTCATCTCTGAAACTGGACCCTCGACTTCCAGACCAACATACACCATTCAGTGAGGATAGGGGACAGATCGTCCTCTACGATAATCGTCAACACGGGAGTTCCGCAAGGATGCGTTCTCCGCCCCTTCTTTACTCCTTGTACACCCAAGACTGTGCAGGCATGTAAAATCTAATTCAATTTTCAAATTCGCAGACGGCACCACCATTGTGGGCCGGATACCATATATTGATGAAACTGAGTACAGGAAGGAAATCGAGAACCTCAATGTCAGCAAGGCAAAGGACATAATGATCGACTTTGGGAAGCCGACATACCCAAATGTGCATTGAAGGCACCGATGGAGAGACGGTTGGAATCTTCAAATTGCGAAGAGAAAATATCACCAACAACCTCTCCTGGGCCACTTTTATTGAGGCAACGGCCAATAAATCACACCAACGCCTCTACTGTCTTGGAAGGCTTAGGAAGTTTGGCTGGTCCCCGGCAACACTCACCAACTTCCGCATATGCACTATAAAAATCAGTTCATCAGGATGTATCACTGCTTGGTTTGGGAACAGCTCCATCCAAGACCGCAAGAATTCGCAGCGAATGTGGACACAGCCAGGACCTCAAACAAACGATCCCCTCTTCTATTGACTCCATTTATACCTTACCATGTATCTGTCCAAATGTCTTTTAAATTTAATGATAATATTTGCCTCAAATACTTCCTCTGGCAGCTCAGTTAATGTAGCCGACACTGTCTGTATGCATCCATCGACCCATCACTTTCTTTCCCCGAGGGAATTAAAAATATATGGATATACTCAGGAAACTCAGGGGACTACTGAGGGAAAATGAAAAAGTATCTAATGTCAAAAATGAATTATCTTGTCAAAGGTCTGATATTGGCCAAACAAATACATGGTGTGGTATCGTTTCGCGAAACACATTCACGTAAAACCCCACTGTTGCACCACACTCTGCATTAGACTGTCAACTACCTCGTCAGTGCAGCCGAACCGGGTGGGAAAATTATTTCCTGTCTAACTTTCATTGCACAATAGGAATAACCAAATCTGACTACCTATTGCTACAGTCGAGTTGGTCGCTCTATTTCCTCAAGCTGTAGCTGTAGAAATGCTACCATCGGCTCAACATGTCTGAACTAACTCACCTGACAAATAGTTTCAGATACCCAGCACCCTTTCAGTGTAAAGTCTTCCCTTCAGGTCCCTTGTGATTTTTGACTATCTCACCCTAAACCTCTGACCATTGGTTTTTGGTTCCACATCCTGGATAAAAGTCCGCGTGCGATCACCCTATCTATTCTCTTCATGACTGTATACACCTTTATAACTCACCCATGTATTTCCCCACTCCAAGGTATAATGTCCTCGGGGTGTATATATTTGTGGACAATAGACAATAGACAATAGACAATAGGTGCAGGAGGTGGCCATTCGGCCCTTCGAGCCAGCACCGCCATTCAATGTGATCATGGCTGAATAGGGATGTGAGTACTAATGTGACCAAGTATGGAAATGAATATTAGTCCCAGGTCATTTCGCTAGCTATGATGCTGAAACCAGGAACAGACTCAAGCTTGCATTGTGCTTGCGCCCGTGTGTGCCTGTATGAGCTGGGGGAGGGAGTGGGTGTTATCTCCAAAAACCCAGACCTCGGAATCATGTCCCCCTCTAATAATGGATGCTCAACTTTATCACCAACAGTCCTCAATCAGTGACGATAGGTGACACCTCCTGCACAATAACTTTCACATCGGAGCCCTGCAAGGATGAGTTGTCAGTCCGCGATTATACAATCTTTACCCTCGTAACCGTACAGCCAATTTCGGCTCTAAGTATATCGACGGGTTTGCTGATGTGATGGGCCGAATAACGGACAATGAGGCGACGACGTACACGAACGATATGGAGAACTTAGTGACATGGTGTCAGCAGCATAACCACGCTTTCAATGTCAGCAGGACGAAGGAGGTAGTTATTAGCTTGAGGAAGCAGCAGTACGTGCCCCAATCTGCACCAATGGTACAAAATGACAATGATAGCGAGCTAAGGTTGCTTGGCGATAATGTAACCAACGATCTGACATTGAGCAACCACATTGATGCGACGCCCAAGAAGGCACAAAAATGCAAACAAAAATAAATTTGTCATGTCTTCTGTTACTGTTACAAACGTCTGGAGATTTGCGGTAAAAAGCATATTGTCACACTGCATCGCAGCTCGGTTTGGAAACAACTCTGCCAAGATCGCGAGAAATTGCAGAGGGTTGTTTATTTAGCCCAGTCCTTCACACACCCACAGATCCATCCAGATCCAACCACAGTATCCGTCTGCACTTCACGCTGCATAACATTACACAAACATCCAACACAATCAAACACCTGGCCAATCCCGGTCAGTTCTTCTTTCCCCAGCTCCGATCTGGCAACAGGTGGACATGCATGCAAGCACGCATCACGAGACTTGGAAATCACTTAAATTCCTCCGTTATCAGGCTTATGGTCGGTCCCTCCGGAGGGGAGGGTATTGATCAATTCCTTCTACCCCATTATGGACATTGAACTTCGTCTCAGGTACTGATGCACAACAATGCGCTACAATGCTGATAAATGTATTCTGCACTCTGTATTTTCCACTTTGCTCTATCTATTGTCACGAGTCACACAACGCTGGAAAAGGTCCTTCAGCCCAGCCGAACAAAGTACCCCATCTACACAAATCCCACCTGCCGCTTGTGGCGCGCATCAATCAGAAATCTTCCTATTTGTGTTTGCCCAAACGTATTTTAAATGTTGTTATAGTTTCTACCTCAACTACCTCCTTTGGCAGCTCATTCAATACGTCCGCCACCCGCAGTGCGAATCCATGTACCTACCACGCTCTGAGTGGATCCATACACCCAGTCACCTCTGAACTCGAATATGAACCAATAGTATCCACATATGATATATGTAATGTGTTTTGATAGCATGCAGAACAAAGTTGTTTACTGCACCACGGTACATATGACAATAATATCCCTAAACCTGAAGCTGGAACCTAAAGCGCCGATCATCAGCATTGTTTGGAACACCACGAAACCAGATGAATGTTTCATAGGTTGCAGAGGCATTGCATCACCCAATGTTCCCGACGTGCAGTTCTACACACTTACATAATATGTTTGCACAAATTCTTTGCCTTGTGTTTCACAGAACTCGAATTCTCCATCTGCACTGGTCCAGTTCTACGGAGAACGGAATTATGCGATGTGGCTTGATAAAATCTTGTTCGTTCACAGAAATACACGGACAATTCAGGGTGTGATGAAAATAACCAACAATATTCAACCTGATATTCTTTATAATGAACTACAGTATATTCTGCATTCTCTATCTTCCTCTTCCCTCCATCTGCAGGACTAATTGTATTAATGTATGGCATATCTGAACTGAATGGACAGCGTGCATTTCGATCAAGCTTACCCATGCCGACCAATGTACCCCATCTACACTATTCACTCCGACCCACCTTTCGCCACTAATTTCAATCCTTCCCTTTCATGAGGCAGTCTAACTATCTTTGAACATTTGTCATAATTTCCGCCTTAACTACTTACTTTCGGTGCAGAGATGAAGTCAACATTTATCCGCGGATAAAGGGGCTGTCAAAGGAACAACAATTGATGAGATCCTCCACTCTGTGCATGTTTGGAGGAACGACATGTTCCAAACTCTTGGTCCGAGGGATAACCTCCCCGCTCCACCGTTGGATGCTCGATCTTTAACCCCCACAGCCCACAATTAGTAAGGATAGGCGACACCTCCTTAAAAATAAATAACTTCGAATATGGAGCGCTGCAAGGATCCGCTCTCAGTCCGCTATTCTACCTCATTTACATTCGCAACCGTGTGGCCATATTCGGCTCTAATTGCACCTACTTGTTTGCAGAAGACACCATTGTGAATGGTAGAATGATGAGCAATGCCGAGACGAAGTACAAGAAGTACAGATAGTGAACTTATTGACACGGTGGCATGACAATAACCTCTCTTTCAATGTCAGCAAGACGAAGGAGATAGTCATTGGCTTCAGGATGCAATGCCGAGTATTTACCCCAACCTGCATCAATCGCACTGTTTGGAAAATAGTTGATTGCTCAAATTCCGTGTCGTTAACATAACCAACAATATGTCGTGGAGCAATCGCATTGATGTCAAACTCATTAATGTGTACCGACGCCTCGACTTCACAAGGAAACGGTGTACATTGGCATGTCTAAATTGATTCTTGTAAAACTTCAACAGATGGACCATAGAAAGAACATTATCGAGTTGTATCACAGTTTGCTTTATGAGCACCTCTAACGAGACCAAGATAAATTGCAGAGACTTCAATGTGTAACCCAATCCACGACCAATGGCTTATTTTCCTCTGTGATCAGGCTTCTGCACGGTCCCTCCATATGCTATTCCTATCTACCCCATTGCACACATTGGACTTTTAAAAACATTGATGCTCCACAATACAGCTACAATTCTAAAAGCTGTATTCTGCACTTTGTATCTCCATCTATTGGCATGGAGTCACAAAGTACGGCCACAGACCCTTCGACCTAGCTTGCCCATACCGACCAATGTGGCCCATCTACGATGGTCCCACTTATAGCGTTTGGCCAGAATCACTCTAAACCTTCGCTGTCCATGTAGCTGTCCAAATGTATTTTAAATATTGTCGTAGCTTCTGCCTCCACGACGTCCTTCGGCAGCTCATTCCGTATACCCACCACCCTCTGTGCAAATCCATATTCCCACCACCCCCTGTGTGAATCCTTAGACCCAGCACCCTCTGTCCTCTCGTTTGAACTGATTGTATCTGTATGGTACATCTGACCGGTTTGGATAGCATGGGAAAAAAGGAATTTAATGTTTCTCGGTACATGTGACAACAATGAACATAACACAAAAGCTAAAACGCCATGCGCCACATATGTTAATTGTTTACAACAACACAAACCAAGGTTCTCATGGTTTATCGAAGGATTGCATCATCCTTCGCGCAAACATGGCACAGTTAAGTAACATGTTTTGTACATGTGGGAACGGATTTTATGCTTTACCCGTACCCTATATCTAAATTTACTCAGATAGGCCCAGGCGCAAAATAAAGGACTCGTAGACCAGTGGTGAGGCCATCGAACAAGTCGGTTTAATAAAGGCCTTAGCGATGTACATCGAGGAACAGTGTGAGCAAGCTCAAGCTGCTTCAAAATCTTACAGTAACTGTAGGATTCTTATGCACTCATGACACAATGGTTACCTGTGGATTTGAAATAAACCATCATTCATCAATGTCCCTGTACACTTTCATCTTTGTGTTTCCCCAAACTTAACTTTCATCTTGGGGCTCTTTTGTTTAGAAATCTCCCACCCATATATGTTACATGTAGATATCATAAATGACCAGATTATCCTCGCCACATGGAGTCCCATCGCAAATGAGATCATCTGTCAACCTTTGGGAGACTTGCCTGCGAAACAGGTTAAACAAAAGCACCTGTAATGCAAGATTGCAACACATAAGAACCTAAACATAACTACAAAGGACAATCCTCCGTCTACTGATAAGAAACCCTGCTTCTCAACAGAATGTTTCAGCTTTAACTATTTTAACTACATTCTATCTTGTCAACTTTCCCATCATGCCCCCCCCCCCCAGTGTGTGAGCACCAGGGTTAACCAAACTATAATCTGATCATCTTCCTCATAATTCTCAAAATTCCCGACAACTGTACATATCTTTGTTTATGTTTATGAACTCCTCGAATTCCCGGGCTGCACATATCGAGTTCCACGAAGAACGGAGTTATGCAATACAGCTTGAGCAAATGTTATTCATTCTTACAAATACACGGACAATTTAGAGTTTGATGCAAACAAAGAACAATGTTCGGGATGATATGTTATGTCATGAACTATATACTGCCTTCTGTATTATTTTCGTTGCTCTGTCTAATGAATTTATTTGAGCTTATTGTATCCATGTATAGTATGTCTGATCTGAGTGGATAGGAGGCAACACAGCTTTTCACTGTGCCTCGGTACGCGTGACAGTAATATTCCTAGCCTAACTTAACCAAACCCAATTATCTGAGATAAGTACCAAATATGATCAGAGCCGGAATGATCGCACTGTGATGGCGACTAAGATGGACCCAGACGATGTTGATATTCAAGAGACGTGATGAATGGTTGTTAAGCACAAACAAACTGTTGAACAAATGCGAAGAGAAAGTGAAGGAGGAGTAACACAGTAAAAATGCTGCTCCTGCATTGCAGACCGTAGTAATTGCCGGGCATCGACACATCCAAGAGGAAAACAGGAGATACTCAGATGATTCAGAAGACACCGATGGAGAGAGGAAGAGCATTTGATGTCACAAATGGATGATCGTATCAAAGCTCCGATGTTGGTGAAGCAAATGCAGGATATGGCCCCGTTTCACCAAGTGCAAGCACGCAAACACTGCTGTTGTACCGCACTCTGCATTGGAGTGTAAACTGGCGCGTCAGCGCACCTGGACTTTGCTGCAGAATCAATTCCTGACGAACATTTATTGTTCAACACAAATAATCAAAGTTGGTAACCTGTTTATCTCCTTCTGCTGTCGAGATGGCAGCTATATTTACAAACGTTCTGACTATAGAAATGCCCGCTTCGACTCAACATATCTCAACTGACTATTCTTGGAGCTTGTCCCATGCACGCATCGCCGTCTGAGAGTGAATTCCTCTGGGTTGATTCCTTGTAAACCTTGCCCTCTCACCATGAACCTACGACCTTTACTTTTTGATTCCCGTCCGGGGTAAAATACTCTGCGAATTTACAAAATCCCATTTACAAGCACATGATCCTCATAATATTATACCCTGACACTATATATTTTAAGGATGGCGATATTTGCCTACAATACTTCGAAGGGGCCGAAGTTGATATTGATCCTTCGGATGAAGGAGCTGCCAAAGGAACCACAATTGATCACATCATCTACGCTGTGCAGTTTGGAAGAATACAAGTGAATTGAATGACACTGCAAATGTGCGATTCTGCGAGGCCTGGACGGGACAGATGTTGAAAGATTTGTACAACAGATATATGGGTGTTGACTTTAGGATACAAGTTTCAGAGTAAGTATTTACCATCGAGTGACTTGTGATGAGAAGCAATTTGCGCTCGCAAATATATCTGAACCTCCAGTACCCTGTACCCCAGAACATTAGTGATGATAACTCAATACGTTCAAACAGGGCTGGAGCAAATGTGTTTGTAGACAATAGGCAAATGAAGACTAATGTGACCATCTATGGATTAATATAAGCGCAGGGTCAGTTCCCGTTTAATAGTGAAAATAGGAATAGCCTCGCGCTTTAAATTATGCATTCAGCAGTGTACCTTTATGTGATAGGGTATGGAGTGTCTATTATCTCCAAACGCTTGAACAGAGGTATCTTCACCTGCTCTACTACTGAATGCTCGATTTTAATACCAACAGTCCTCAGTCAGTGAGAACAGGTTACACTTCCTCCAGAATAACACCGGAGCCCTGCAAGGATTCGTTTTCAGTCCACTGCTCTAGCACCTTTACCTTGAGTACATGCCCAAATCTGTAACAATTGTATAGAATCGAAAATAGTTGAGAACAAGGTGCATGCGTTACACTTACCAACAATCTGTCGCGGGGCAAGCACATTGATGCGACATCCAAGAAGGCACACTAACGCCTCCACTTCAGGTGGAGTCTGAGGAAATGTTGCCTCTCAACAGTAACTTTTACAGTGTTCTCGGGAGGTACCGTAGACAGCATACTATCGGGTTGGACGACATTTTGGATCGGGTACATATTTGTCTAGAGCGCGAGAAATTGGAGGGATTTATAAATGTAGGCCAATCCATCGCACATAACAGACGTTCCACCATTAACTCCATCTACACATCACGTTGCCTCGAAAAGAAAACGGTAATCGTAATCAACTTGCCCATACCGGCCAGTTCATCTTTCCCTAACTCAAGTCATGCGAAAGGTATAGACGTTTTAACGCGAGCACTACCAGATAACGTATTAGCTTATTTTCCTTCGTTATCAGGTTCCTGCACGAACCCTCCATTGACCAGGGCACTGATCAATTCGCCTCCACACCATTTCGCACACTAGATATTGTCTAAGTAATTGATGCACTACAATACGCTTCAATGCTGCGAACTATATTCTGCACTCTGGATCATCCACATTGCTCTACCTCTTGTCATAGAGTTATCGAATCCTGCAGCACGGTAACATGCCTTCTATCCAGCTTGCCTATGCGGACCAATGTGCCCCATCTACTCTAATCCCTCATATCCACCTTTCATCCACATTACTCTAAATCTTTCCGATTCATGAAGCGGTCTCACTGTCTTTGTCACAATTTCTGCCTCAAATACTTCCCCTGGCTGTTCATTTTCTATGTTATTCCATATCCCCACCATCTGACGTCATCGAGTTTGAACTGATACTGTCTATGGAATTCTGTGGAATTCTCTGCCTCAGAAAGCAGTGGAGGTCAATTCTCTGAATGAATTCATGAGAGAGGTAGATAGAGCTCTTAAGGGTAGCGGAGTCAGGGGGTATGCGGAGAAGGCAGGAACGGGGTACTGATTGAGAATGATCAGCCATGATCACATTGAATGGCGGTGCTGGCTCGAAAGGCCGAATGGCCTACTCCTGCACATATGATCTATTGTCTATTGTCTATATATGGTATATCTGATGTGTCTGGATACCATGCAAAACAAAGCTTTTTACTGTAGCTCGGTAGGTGTAACAATACTAAACTTAAACCTGAATCTCAAACCTAAAACGCCTCTCATCTTAATTGTTTACAACAACGCGATCCCAGCGGGATGTTTCATGGTTTACAGAAGCATTGCATCATCCATTGTTCCAGACGTACACTCTGCACACTTAAATCACATGCTTTTAACAAATAAATTGCTTTGTGTTTTCACATAACTCGAAATCTCCAACTGC
The DNA here is from genome assembly GCF_053455715.1 of Rhinoraja longicauda. NCBI lineage: Eukaryota > Metazoa > Chordata > Chondrichthyes > Rajiformes > Arhynchobatidae > Rhinoraja > Rhinoraja longicauda. The sequence continues at coordinate 25,782 of NW_027601315.1, forward strand.
ACTTGTCCGGTTCGATGGAGAGCAGAATTAAGCAATGTGGCTTGAGCAAATGTTGTTCATTCTCACAAATTGACGGACAATTCAGGGATTAATGGAAATAGCCAACAATAATCTGCATTCTGTGTCTTCCTCCTAGCTTCATTTGCAGGACGTTAACTGATTGTAAATATGTATGGCATATCTGAACTGAATGGACAGCGTGCAAAGCGACGCATTTCGCTGTATCTCGGAACGTGAGGCCCAGCAGAACCTCACCTAAGCTAATGATCTGACGTAAGTAACAACTATGATCTCTACTAAGATTGTCCATGTAACACAAACAGAATTAATATGCAAAATAAGGTGTTGAATGGGGGTTATCTACAAATTAACTGTTGGACAAATGCGAGGACAAGGCGGAGAGTGGGCACAGGAGGATGATCGCACGGAATCACCTGATACTGTATAGTGGGCCGTACTAATTGCCGGGCATCTGCAATACAGGAGTACATACATTCAGAAAACTCAGTTGACGTCCGTCCAGGAAGGAAAGTAATGTTATGTCAGAAGTGAATGATCTTATCAAAGTTCGAACCATGTCCCCAGCACCCTCTTTGCGTCAAGTCTTCCCTTCAGATTCCTCGTAAATCTTGCCACTCTCATCTTAAACCTGTGATATCTGATTTTTGATTCTTCATCCTGGATAAAAAAGACCTCATTCATCCTATCATGGTTTTACACACCTTCATATCATCACCCTTCAGTTTCCTTCGCTCCAGGAAATAAATAAAGTCCTCACCCTCCCAGGACGGACATACAAGGAAATGGAAGTCCTGCTATAACTACTGACGGTGTTACCACATGCGGAGAAACGTGCAGAGACTGGATCAAGAGACGTAGTCACACAGCAGAGAAACAGGCCCAAGAAATCTCCGTGTCAATGCTATCCAAATACTCAATCACATTTACTAGCACTTGGTCCACAGAATATTATGCCCTGGCTCTCTATCTTTTAAAGAATGTGATGCTTACCTTTGAAGCGGCGAAGAGCTAGAAGTCGAGATTTATCCCCAGCATAAAGTGGCTGTGAGACGACCAACAATTGATCAAATCCTCTGCTGTGTACAGTTGCAAAGACCAACAGGTGAATTTGTTTTGCCATTGATTTGTGGGACTTGCCCTAACGGGATAGACCATCAGAGCATTAAGCAACGGGTATATGGATGATTAGGTTAGGATCAGAAGATCAGAATATTAATTCACCTTGGAGTGACTGAGATGAAGTGTAATTTACTCTCTCAGATGTATCCGAATCTAGAGTACACTCTACCCCAGAAAACGGTGATTTATTTAATACAAACAGGGTTGGAGCGAAGTTCCTTGTGGACAAGAGGGAATTGAAAACTAATGTGGCGAGGTAAGGAAAGGAACTCGAGACCAGGATCAGTTTGAAAATTATGGTAGTAAAGGTCTGCACAGGCCTGAGCTTGACATTGTGTGCGTGTTGCCGGGTGTACCTGTGTCCACAGTGGGGGGTGGGGAGGGGACGGGTTTGTGTCCGTGTGTCCGTGAGTACCTGTGTCCACAGTGGGGGGTGGGGAGTGGAGGGGTTTGTGGCCGTGTGGCCGTGTGTAACTGTGTCCACATTGGGGGGTGGGGAGGGGGGGTTTGTGTCCGTGTGTCCGTGAGTACCTGTGTCCACATTGGGGGGTGGGGAGGGGGGGTTGTGGCCGTGTGTCTGTGTGTACCTCTGTCCAGAGTGGGGGGTGGGGAGGGGAGGGGGTTTGTGGCCGTGAGGCCGTGTGTACCTGTGTCTACAGTGGGGGTGTGGGGAGGGGGAGGGGTGTGGCCATGTGAACCTGTGTCCACAGCGGGGGGTGGTGTTGGGAGGGGTTTGTGGCCGTGTGTCCGTGTGTACCTGTGTCCACATTGGGGCGTGGTGAGGGTAGGGGTTTGTGGCCGTGTGTCCGTGTGTACCTGTGTCCACAGCGGAGGGTGGGGAGTGGAGGGTTTGTGGCCGTGTGTCCGTGTGTACCTGTGTCCACATTGGGGGGTAGTGAGGGGAGGGGGTGTGGCCATGTGTCCGTGTGTACCTGTGTCCAGGGCCTAGGTATGTGCTTCGCCCTCTGCCACTGCTTCCTCAGCTCGACGGCCCACGGACCTCAGTCAGTGACGATAGGCGACAACATCTACCCCATACAGACGTTCAACACCGGCGCCCTGCAAGGATGATTTATCGGTCCCCGACGATTCTCTCTTCACGCTGTCCACTGTTCACTCTAATTTCGTCAACAGGTTCGCTGACGACAACCCTGTGAAGGGCCAGAACATGGGACAATGATGAGGCGGAGTTTACTCACGTTGTGTCAGAACAATACCCTCTCCCTCAATGTCATCAAGACGAAGGGGCTAGTTATGAATTTTTGGACGCAAGGTGGAGTACATGCGTAAATCAGGATTAATGGCGCGGAATTGGAATAGTTGCGGCTCAAGTTGTTTGCGGCAAATATTACCACCGATGTGTCCTGGATCAACCACGCAGATCACACAACCAAGAAGGCGCACTCGACTTCCGGAGGAGACGGACAAAACTTCTACAAACACCTTGAGATGCACCATTGAACGTACGCGATCGGGATGCATCACAGCCTGGTTTGGATACAGTTCTGCCCAAGACGACGAGAAATTGCAGAGATGTTGTCGGTTATACCCATGACTGATATGAGTGGATGACATTCAAAACCACGCTTTTCGCTACAACTCGGTACATGTGACAATAATAAATCTATCCAAACCCTAATGACCAACCTAATGACTGGAGATAAGTAACAACTGTGATCAGAACGGCAATATAAGTGCTATGATGGGACAAAGATTACCCGCGTGGCACAGCCGATGCTGATGTACAAGAGAAGTTGACGAATCGCTGTTAACCGCAAATGAACAGTTCGACAAATGCCAGAGAAGATAACGTATGTGGGCAGGAGACAGAATAGAGTAAAATGCTCACACTGTATTGTGGACCGCAGTTATTGCCGGGCATCTGAAATAAAAGAGGATAAAAGGAAATCCCCTGAAGATTCGGAAGACATCCTCTTGAGAGGACAACGTATCTCGTGTCAGAAATCAATGACTTTATCAAAGCTGCTCTCTCGTCGAAACAAATGCACGGGGTGCTATTATTTCGCAAAGCACACGCCAGCAAATTTTGGCGTTGCACCGCCCTCTGAATTAGAGTGTAAACTGGCTCATCAGCGCACCTCAACATTGCTGCAGAGTCAGTTGCTGCCCAACATTTATTACTCAACATACAAGGAAATAGTGCAGAACCCTGCTATAACTACTGACGGCGATACCACGTGTGGAGAAACGTGCACACACTGGCCCAACATTCATTGAGTCACAGAGCGTAGAAATAGGAAGAAAAACTGTCTGCATGTATGCTGTCCAATTACTCAATCCCATCTACCAGAACTTAGTCCGTAGAATATTATGTCCTGGCGCTATCTTTTTTTAAGGAAAGAGATACTTACCTTCGACTCGGGGCAGAGACAGAATTCTAGACCTATCCGTCGCATCAAGTGGCTCTCAAAGGCGAACAATTGATCAGATCATCCATTCTGCGCAGCTCGTAAGAACGAGAAGTAAATGAGTTGACCCGGACATCGTGACTTCTGCGAGAACTTTGCAGGATAGATGTTGAGAGAATTACAGCCGCCTATGGATGATCACGTTCGGATTATCGTTCAGGATAAGAATTCACCTTGGAGTGACTGAGGTCAGATGTAAAATATTCTCGCAGATGTATCTGAATCGTAGACAGTATTATCTACCTCAATAAACAAGAATGACCATTTATGAAATGCAGACAGGGTTGGGGCGAAGATCTTTGTGAGAAATAGGGAAATGAAAACCAATGTGACTTGGGTGGAAATGAATATGAAACCAAGAACAGTTTGTAATTATGATCTTGAATTCAAAACATATTTGAGCTAGGCATTGTGCGTGTGACCGTGTGTACCTGTGTCTGGTGGGGAAGGGGTGGCTGTTATCTCCAAACTACGAGACCTAGGAATCTGCTCGTCTCCGTCAGTGCTTTCAAGGCTGTAATGCCCACGGACCTCAGTCAATGAGGATAGGGGACAGCATCTCCTCCATAATACCTCTCCACATCGGTGTCCTGCGAGGATGCGTTCTCCGTCCCCCCACTATGCTCCATTTGCGCTCTCGACTGGACGGACAAATTTGCCTAATTATATCTACAGTTTTTCCCACAAAATCACTGTGGTGGGTCTAATCAGGAAGAATGGCAATACGGAGTACGGGAAAGAGATAGAGAACTGAGACACAGTACATGGTGCCAGGACAATAATCTTTCCCCCAATGCCAGCAAGACGAAGCAGCTATTTATTAACTTCAGGAAGCATGGTGCAGTTCATGCCAAACCAGCATCAATGGTGTAGAAGTGGAAAATGGTTGATAGTTTCAAATTTCAAAGGTCGAAGTTCAAATTTCAAAAACACTATATTTGGTCCCGTGGTGCAATTTACAGAGGCACGTAGAGTAGTACAAAAACTATTGGTGGGGGAGGGCGGCGGTTAATAGGGTGACTGCGGGACAGGGGTGGTTGGGAGTTGAGGAGCTGAACAGCTTTGGGTACAAAGGTTGTCATTCTCCTCTGTGTCCTACAGCCTGGACAGCGATGCCGGCGTCCTGACAGGAGCCACTCAAACGCAGGGAACAGGACGTGTGAGGGGTACTGTAAAATCCTGCCAGCTGACCCTAGCATTCCCCAAATGCAACAACCCAGAAGGCACACGCACTCGCCCCTTATATCCCGAGGAGACAGAGAATTCTCGGCATGTCTCCAGTGACTATTCCAAACGTTTGAAGATGTGGGGTTCCATCACAGCTTGTTTAGAGAAAAGCTGTGCTTAGGAACGCAAGGGATTGCAGAGATATGTAGATGTAGCCCAGTCCATCACACAGACCAGACTTCTCACCACTGATTCCATCTACACTTTTACGTTGCCTCGGAAAAGCAGCCAATATAATGAAAGACCTGTTTCACCCCGACCATTCATTCTTCTCCCTGCGCCACTCAGCATGATGTACAAAAGCGTGAAAGCGTGAAAGCGTGAAAGCGCGCACCACCTGTAGCTCCTTCCCGTCTGTTATCGGGTTCTTAATGGTCCTTCCATAAGCTATGCTACTGTTGAATTCACATTCCCCCATTGATGACATTGGATTTTGTTTGTGGAGCTGATGCGCTACATTGCTGAAACTATATTCCTCAATCTGTATCTTCTCCTTTGCTCTATCTATGGGACTTCAGTGCGAACTCATTGTACCTATGCATGGAATATCTGGTGTACGTGGATAACATGTAAAACGCAGTTTTTTTCACCTCGATACATGTAACAATAATAATCCCAATCCTAAACCTGTACCTGAAACCTAATGTGGTCGCATCTTAATTGTTTACAACACCGCCAAGCCACTGGGAGGTCTCAAAGGTTAGAGACGAATTGCATCATCTGTCGCTCTAGCTGCGCACGTCAGAACAGTTAAATAAGAATTTCTGCATCTGCTTGAATGTGCCTTTTGTGTTTTTACAAAGCTCGAATTCTCCAACTGTGCATGTCCGTTTCTTAGGACAAAGGTAGACCAGAATTACGCAATGCGGTTTGCGCAGATGTTGTTCATTCTTACAAATTTACAGATAGATCAGTGTTTGATGAGAATAAAGAACGATATTCAGAATTATAGTCTGTATCACGAACTATAGTTCGCATTCTGTATATTTCTCTTTGCTCTATTTCGTGTACAAGTTTGAACTGCTGCATCTGCATATCTATAGACTAAAACTCTCGTTTGTTTGTTTGTTTGTTTGTTTGTTCCTGAACTACAGCCAAAACGGTACAGGATTACGCGACAGTTTTAGCCCACCTTACTTACCGTCATCCCTTTGGTGCTAATGGGAAAAGTTTCGTTGAAATCGGTGTTATATTTTTAAAGTTATTCACATTGGCACTTTGGCCTGGCTCGCCTCAACGGAGCTGCAGGTCTAAAAGACATACGACAGAAGAAGAAGCAGATTTTAAAGCTTAAATATATCTCCTTGGGAGGGAGGGAGGGAGGGAGGGACGGGGATGGAAGGGGCAGGGAGGGTGGTGGAGGGATGGTGGGGAGGCGGCAGGATAAGGTGGTTAGAGTGGGGGGGGGCGGTGGGAGGGGAAGGGGAGGGGGCTGGGTGGGGAGGGTGGAAAGGAGAGGGAAGGGGGGGAAGGGGAGATGGGAGGGAGAGGGAGGGAAGGGGAAGGGAGGAGAGGGGAGGGGGAGAGGGGAGGGGGAGGAGGGAGGGGAGAGGGGAAGGGATGGGGGGAGTGGGGGGGAGAGGGGATGGGGAGGGGGGAAGAGGGGAGGGGAAGGGGAGGGGAGAGGGGAGGGTGCTGCAGCAATGCAGGCGAGGTTTCGGCGCAACGGGTCCACTTGGTCTTGTGACATATCTAAACATTTTGGAGAACATGCAAAACAAAGATGTCCACTGTACCCCAGTACCCATGACAGAAATAGACCTTACCTGTGCTAACCAAACCTAATGATCTGCCTTGAGTAACAGCCGTGACCAGAGCGGTACTGTTCGTAATATGATGGTGACTAAGATTGGAGACGATGTTGATATACGCGATGAATGGATGTTAACAACAAATTAACTGTTGGACAAAGGCAAAGAGAAGTCGACGAGAGGGAAGAAGATGTTCAACACAGTAAATTTGTTGATATTGTACTACAGCTCGTAGTAATTGCCGAGCTTCTGAGAGAGAAGATGACACGATATACTCATAAGAGAGAGAGTCATACAGCGCGCAAACACGCCCTTCTACCCAACTTGCCCCTGCTGAGCAACATGCATCGTCGACGCTAAGCCCACCTGCCGGATTAGGAGAGTATCCGTCTAATTCTAACCTATCTATGCACCTGTCTAAATTTTTTAAACATTGTGATAGCACCTGCCTCATCTACGTCCTCCGGCAGCTCGATCCGCACACCAACCTGCTTTGTTTAAAAAAATATTAAGTCTCCCACCGGTCACCTTAAACTATGTCCTCTGGTTCTCGATTCCTCTACTCTGGTTAAAAAAATCTTCGCTATCTGCAACTTTAGTGACATCGGCAAACTTACTAATGATGTCTTGTACTTTCTCATCCGATTCATTGATATAAATGCCAAATAGCAATGGGGCCAGCACCGAATCCTGAAGTGTGTAAAAATCATTGCTGGCATGCCGAATTACCGCAGGTGCCCGTTGGTGTGCTTTATTGGCTGACGTTTCTATATGGCCGGTGCACGACCATATTGCCAAGGAATTACAAGTTTTCAACTATTTCCATTTTGGCCCCATTAATGCTGATTGGGGCCGGGTGCTCGAGTCAGGGGGCGGGACAAAGAACGGATATAGGTTGAGACAGGAAGACAGTGGGAGAACTAGGAAGAAGGAGGGGGTGGGGGGGGGGGAGACAGCCAGAGGAACTATCTAAAGTCGGAGATGTCAATGTTCATACCGTTGAGCTGCAAGCTGCCCAAGCGAAATATGAGATGCTGTTCCTCCAATTTGCACTGGGTCTCACTATGGCACTGAAGGAGGCCCATGACAGAAAGGTCAGACTGGGAGTGGGAGGGGGAGTTGAAGTGCTCAGCCACCGGGAGATTATGTTGGTTAAGGCGGACTGAGAGAAGACGTTGAGCGAAACGATCGCCGAGCGTGCGTTTGGTCTCGCCGATGTAGAGAAGTTGACATCTAGAGCAGCGAATACAATAGATGACGTTGGAGAAGGTGCAGGTGAACCTCTGTCTTACCTGGAAAGACTGTTTGTGTCCTTCGATGGAGTAGAGGGGGGAGGTAAAGGGACAGGAGTTGCATCTCCTGCGGTTGCAGGGAAAGTGCCCGGGGATGTGGTGGTTTGGGTAGGAAGGGACGAGTGGACCAGGGAGTTACGCAGGGAACGGTCTCTGCGGAACGCAGAAAGGGGTGGAGATTGGAAGATGTCACCAATAGTGGGGTCCCGTTGGAGGTGACGGATATGTTGGAGGATGATTTGTTGGATACGCTGGCTGATGGGGTGGAAGGTGAGAACGAGGGGGATTCTGTCCTTGTTACGAATGGGGGGAGGGGGAGCAAGAGCGGAGCTGCGGGATATAGAGGATGCCCTAGTGGGACCCTCATCTAGGTTGGGAGAGTTGAAGCACTCACTAACTTCACCACCAATTTCCATCCTGCTCTTAAATATACCTGGACTATCTCCGACATCTCCCTACCGTTTCTGGACCTCGCCATCTCCATCACAGGCGACAGACTAGTAACTGACATCTACTACGCCTTGCAGCGCCAGGGACCCGGGTTCAATCCTGACTACGGGTCCTGTCGGTACGGGGTTTGCACGTTCTCCCAGTGACCTGCGTGGGTTTTCTCCGGATCCTCCGGTTTCCGCTCACATTCCAAAGACGTACATGTTTGTAGATTAATTGGCTTGATATAATTGTAAATTGCCCCGAGTGTGTGTAGGATAGTGTTAGTGCACGGGAATTGTTGGTCAGCGTGGACATGGTGGGCCGAAAGGCCTGTTTCCCGGCTGTATTGTGTAGTTTAAAGGAAAGTAAATTCGGGCTTCACCTGGGATTGCCGCTCACGGTTCACCCATGTTTTCCGTTTGGGGATTATACGTGTCGCATTCTTTGGTACACAGTGCCCTTGTGTGTATTAACCAGCGCCTGCAGTTCTTTGTTCCCAGCTTCTGTTTATGTGCTGTGCTGTTCCCTGCTCCCTTTGTTCTGCAGCTCGCTGTATAACTAGTTGTGTGTTGTGAGCACCAGGTGTACTCCGCGCCCGCCCACAACTCTCTGGCTGAGGCGGCGGTTTCCAATAGAGACGGGGAGCGGCGGCAGGTTAGTGGGAGGGTCGGGGCAGGTTTCCTTTGTGTGGAAATCAGGCTGCGGTGTTGTTTACCTGCTGCTGGAAGTCCCGCCCAAAACAGCGATTGCCATTGACACTGTGGCAGATTGATTCACAGTCCGGAGCGGTGACAATTTATCCGCCACTTCATTGACCAGTGTGTGGGCAGTGAACGTTTGTGGAGATGCCCCACTGGATAAACTTGTGTCCGTTGTATCGCTGTTCGTCCGCAACTCCCCGAGGACTGAGTCCCTTTGTTCTCCCTTCTGTGGCAGAGTCTGGGCGCCGGGGCTGCGGCTACAAGGCGACAATGTTGATCCGCTCTCTCGCTCGTTCTCTCTTGGACGGAGCTCACTGCGATTTCCCCGAAGTCTTGAAGCTTCAAAGTCACCGATTTTACTGGCAATTGGGCATTCCGTTGCCTCGTCTGGTGGGTCCTTGGTGTGTTGAGGGTCTGAGTCTCGGACTACAGGAGAAACCGTGAATCCCAGTCAATCTCCCTGGAACACTGCTCGGAATCTCAACTCTTGGTCGAACAACTGAAGCAGAAGTGCGTATGTTTGCCGTAAGGTTTTGAACGGGAACAAGGGCGGGTAGTTGGGGGTTAGATGCAGGAACTATAGATTAGCAAATTATCCTCCCTCCGCTCGTCCCCCTGCCTCCCGTTTCCATTCTCCACCGGACCCCCACTACCAATCCCCCTCCCCCAACCATCCCAACCATCTCTCTCCCTGGCTCCTTCGCTGTCTTCCCAACACATCCACTCTCCCCTCACCCTCCAAAATCCCACTAACCCTCATTTTACCCCTCCCCCACACCCTATCCCCCCGTATCCCCCCCACACAAAAACCTGACCGCCAGACCCCGAACATATCTGACGGCCTGTAACTCATCCCCCCACACACTCGACCCCCAGCTCCCACAAAAGTCATCCCGTGAAACCCAGCCCCCCCCACACACCTGACCCGCAGCCCCCCCGCACATGATCCCCAGACCCCGCATGCATCTGTTCCCCTTCCCCCCACACACCTGACCCCCAGCCACTCCACACACATCGGCCCGAGCCCTCCTACACAACTGACCCACTGACCCCCTTCACACACCTGAGCTCTAGACCCCCCATAAATGACCACCAGGACCACCCCAAAAACCTGACATCCTGACTCCCACACACATGACCCCAGCCCACCCCACATAACTGACCCGAAGCCACACAAGATACTTGACCCCCTAACATCCCACACCCCTGACTCCATCCCCCACACACAAACCCGACCTCCAGCCCCCACACACCTGATTCACAGCACCCCAACACACCTGAACGCCTGAACCCCAGCCCCCACACACCTGACCCACGGCCCCCACACAAGTGACCCCGTGAAACCCAGCACCCCCACACACCGGACCCCCAGCCCCCCCAACACACCTGAACACCAACCCCACACACATCTGCCCCCACAAACCTGAGCCTCCAGACCTCCAGATGTGGCCCCGCCCCCCGGCACGTGACACACTTATCCGCAGCCTCCCACACGACTGACCCTCTGCCCCTTCATGCACGTGAACCCCAGCCCCGCCGCACACCAAATCCGCTTCCCCCCCACACACCTGACCTCCGGACCCCCATGCCGCCACACACCTGACCCCCAGACATGTGACCCCGAGTCGGAACCCCATGTGCCGCATAAACCTGACCCTAGCCCACCTACACACCTGACACGCAGCCCCCACAAACCTGGCCCAAGCCCCCCCCCACACCTGACCCCCACACACACCTGACAACCAGCCCCCACAATCCTTACCCCAAGCCCCCACATACCTGACCCCAAACACACCTGTCCCCCAGTCCCCCCACACTCCTGCCCCCCAGCCCCCACACACCTAAATCCCAGCCTCGCACAAAGCAGACGCCCAGTCCCCCACACGCCTGAATCCCTGACTTCACACACACATGACCCCAGCCCCCACACACATGACTACCTGTCCCCCACACACCTGAACCCCTGATCCCCAGACCCCCACAAACCTCAACTCCAGTCCCCCACATACCTGACCACAATTCCCCCACAAATCTGACCACCAACCCCGCACACAACTGACAACCAGCCGCCCCAGAAAACCGACACACACACCTGAACTCTGCCCCGCACATGCCCGATCTGCAGCCGACCACAAACCCGACACCCAGACCCCATACAAATGACACCAGCCCTCCCACACACAATTGACCCCCAGCCCTCACACACCTGATCCCCAGCCCCAAACACCTGACCCCTGATCCCCAGTAGCCAGAAACTCATGACACCCAGCCCCCCAAACACGTGCCCAGCATTCCTCCCCCACACACTCCTGAACCACAGCTCCCAACACACCTGACACCAAGCCCCCACACACACCTAACTCCCATCCCACCCACACACCTGCCCCCCTCAGCATACCACATACCAGCCCCCCCCACACATTTGACTACCATGACAACATGCCCACGCACACGTGACCCCTGCCCCCACACACCTGAACCCCAGTTCCCACACAACTGACCTCTGAACCTCAGTAGCCACACACACGTGCCCACCAGCCGCCCCCCTACACGCCTGATCCAGCCCCCCCCACACACCTGATAACCAGTCCCGTCACACACCTGACCCCCGCAACCCCCCAGGCACCTAACCAACTGCTCCCCACACACCTGAACTACTTGTCACCCAGACCAACGGAAACCTGTTCCTCAGCCCCCACACACGTGAACTCTAGCCCCGCACACACCTCAACTCCTGCCCCGCACACACCTGAACTCCAAACCTCAAAGCACCTGACCTTAGTCCTCCAAAAACCTGACCCCTCAGCCCCCCGCACCTCTGACCACCACCTCTACCACACACCGGAACCCCATCCCCACCCACAGCTGACCCCCTTACCCCCAGCACACCTGACTCTGAGCCCACCCACACCCCAGCCCCACAGAACCCGGACCACCAGCCTCCCACACACATGACCCCCAGCTCCCCACACAAAACTGAACCCCAGACCCCCACATACCTGACCCCCAGGCCCTCACAAACCTGACCCCCAGCCGTCCAACACATCTGACCCACTGACCCGCCCAACATTTGACCCAAAGCCCCATCACACACCTGGTCCCCAGAACCCTCACACACCTGACCCACTGACCCCCAGCCCCCGCACACACCTGATCCCCAGACCCCAACACACCTGACCCCATCCCCCCACAAACCTGATCCCCAGCCCCCCACACACCTGACAGCCACCCCCCCCACACACACCTGACCCCAACCTCCACAAACACCTCACCTCCAGTCCCCCACATACCTGACCCCCAGTCCCCCCGCACACTTGACCCCCAGCCCCCCACTCCCTGACACCCTGACCCCCAGCCCCCCACACAACTTACAACCAGCCCCCCAAAAAACCTGAACCCCAACTCCACACACACCTGACCTCCAGCCTCGCATACACCTGAACCCAAAGCCCCCCATCCACCTGACCCCTACAGCGCCCCACACACCTGACCCCCAGAGCCCCCACACACTTGAATCCCAGCCCCCCACACAAACCTGACACCCTCAGCCCCCCCACAAACCTGATCACCTGCCCCCATCACACGTGACGTCAGCTCTACGCAAACCTGACCCCCTCAGCCTCCCACACACCTGACGTCCATCCTTCCGACATACTTGAACCCCGGCCCCGCACACCCTAGTCGTCCCACACGTCTGACCCCCAGCTTCGCATATACCTGTTCTCCAGCCCCCACACAGCTGACTCCCAGCCCCCATACACGTGACCCCAGCCCCCACGTACAGATGTGACCCACAGCCCCAAAACACCCGAACCCCAGTCCCCACACCTCTGAACCCTGAACCCATGTAGCCACACACGCATGACACCCAACCTCCCAGACATGTGCCCCCCAGTCACCCACACACTGCTGAACCACAAACCCCCACACATCTCACCTCTGATCCCATGTAGCCACACACACATGACATCCAGGTCCCACACACGTGCCCCCCAGCTACCCACACACTCCTGAACCACAGCCCCACCGACACACCTGACACCCAGCCCTCTACACACCTGACTCCCAGCACCCCCCCCACTCACCTGACCCCCCTCAGCCCCACAGCCCCCCACACAGCTGACCAACTTGTTACCCAGCCCCCAGCCCCTCACACACATAAACCCCAGCCCCCCACACACCTGAACTCAAGCCACGCACACAACTGAACCCCAGCCCCCCAGTCACCTGAACCCCTCAACCTCCCTCCCACATAGCTGACCACCAGCCCCCAGCCCCCCACACACCTAAACCCCAGCCCCCCACATACCTGAACTCAAGCCACGCACATACCTGATCCACAGCCCCCCACACCTGACCAGCTCAAACCCCCACACCTCAATCCAAGCCCCCCACAGATCTGACCCTCTCAGCCCCCCACAGACCTGACACCTTGCCCACAACAGACCTGACCTCAGCCCTCCACACACCTGAACCACCGAGCGCCCCACACCCCTGACCCCCGCCCCTCCGACACACCTGAACTCCAGCCCCCCACACAACTGACCACCTCAGCCAACACCCCACATAGCTGACCCCCAGCCCCCACAAACCTGATCCCCTGCCCGCAACATACATGACCTCAGCCCCCCACACACCTGCCCCCCACACACACCTGAAACCCAGCCCTGCACGCAGCTGACCCCCTAACTCACCACACACCTGAACCTGAGCACCGCCACACACCTGAACCCCAGCCCCCCAAAAACCGGACCCCCAGCTTCCCAAAAACATGACCGCTTGCTCCCCACACACACCTGACCCCCAAACCCCCACCCACCTGACCCCCAGATCCCCAGCTGCCCAACACATCTGATCCAATGAACCCCCCTAACATTTGACCCAAAGCCCCATCGCACACTTGGCTCCCACACACCTCATACACCTATCCCACTGACCACCTCATCTCCCCACACACCTGACCCCACCCCTCCGACACACCTTAACTCCAGCCACGCACACACCTGAATCCCAGCCCCCCACGCACCTGACCCACTCAGCGCCCCCACATAGCTGACCCCAGTCCCCCACACACCTGACCCCCTCAGTCCGCACACACCTGACTCCCAGCCCCCCACACACCTGACGCCCCAGCCCTCACACACGTGACTCCCTCAGCCCCCCCACACACCTGACCCCGTTACTCCAACACAATTGATATCAGCCCTCCACATACCTGACCCCCACAGCCCTCGGCACACATGACCCTCACCGTTTTGACACACGTGACTCCCAGCCCCCCCAAACACCTAACTCCCAGCCTCCCCACACATCGGACCCCCAGACCCCACACATCTGGCCCCCAGCCACCCACAAACCTGACTCCTGGCTCCCACGAACATGACAGCCAGCCCCCACACACAACTGACCCCAAACCCCACACACACCTCTCCTCCAGACCCCCACATAGCTGACACCCAGTCCCCCCACACACTTGAACCCCGGCCTCCAATCACCTGACCTCCCCTCCCCCACACTCCTGAACTGCATCCCCCCCCCCCAAAACACCTGACAACCAGCCCCCACACGCACCGGAGCAAGTTACGCCCAACCAATCAAACACCCAACCTCAGCCCTCCACACACCTGACCGCCTCAGGCCTCCACACCATGACACCTATCCCTCTGACATACCTGAACTCCAGACCCGCACACACCGGAACCCCCGCCCCCTCACACCTGACCCCCACAGCACCCCCAACATAGCTGAACTCCATCCCCCACAAACCTGACTCCAAGCCCCCCACACACCTGACAACCAGCCGCCCCACACACCTGACCCTCTGGCCCCAACACACCTGACGTCAGCCCTCCACACACCTGACACCCTCAGCCCCCCACACACCTGACCCCACCCCTCCGACACATCTGAACCCCAGCGCCGCAAACAACTGACCCCCTCAGCCATCCCCCACAGAGCTGACCCCCAGCCCACACACACCTGACCCCCTTCCCCCAACGCACATGTCCTCAGCCCCCCACACACTTGCCCCACACCCCTCCCACACACCTGAACCCCAGCCCCGCACACCTGACCCCCACAAACCGGACCCCCATCCTCCCATGACCCCTTGCACCTCACACACACCTGACCCCCAAACCCCCACACACCTGACCCCCAGATCCACAGCCGCCCAACACATCTGACCCACTGACCACCCCCTAATATTTGACCCAAAGCCCCATCACACACCTGGCCCTCACACACCTGACCCACTAACCCACAGCTCCCGCACACACACCTGACTCCCATCCCCCCACAGCCCCCCAACGCACCTGACAGCCAGCCCCCTCACCACACACACACCTGACCCGAACACCCACACGCACCTCACCCCCAGCCCCCTGCGTACCTGACCCCCAGCCCGCCACTCACCCGACGCCCTGACCCCCACCCATCTGACCTGCTGACGCAAAGGCCCCCACACCTGAAACCCAGCCCCCCATACACCTGACCACACCCCCCACACACACGTGAGCCCAGCCCCCACACACCTAAACACCAGGCCCCACATACCTAACCTCTGAACCTCAATAGCCACACACACATGACCCCCAGCTCCGCACACAAACCTGACCCCCCAGACCCCCACATACCTGACCCCAGACCCTCACAAACCTGACCCCCAGCCCCCCAACACATCTGACACGCAGACCCGCCCAACATTTGACCCAAAGCCCCATCACACACCTGGTACCCACACCACAAACACACACCTGACCCACTGACCCACAGGCCCGCACACACCTAATCCCCAGACCCCCACGCACCTGACAGCCAGCCCCCCACACACAACTGACCCCAACCTCCACACATACCTCACCTCCAGTCCCCCACATACCTGCCCCCAGTCCCCACGCACACTTGACCCCCAGCCCCGTACACACCTGACCTCCTGACCCCCACCCCCCCACACAACTGAGAACCAGACCCCCGCAAACCTGAACCTCAACACACCTGACCTCCAGCACCATGCAAATCCGGCCCGCAGTCCCCACACACCTGATCCACAGCCCCCCACACACCTGACCGCCTCAGCCCCCTACACCCCTAAATCCCACCCCTCCGACACACCTGATTTCCAGCCCCGCATACACCTGAACCCATATCCCCCCACACACCTGACCCCCTCAGCGCCCCACACACCTGAACCCCTCAGCCCCCCACACACCTGAACACCTGCCCCCAACACACGTGACGTCAGCCCTCCACACACCTCACCCCCTCAGCCCCCCACACACCTGTCTCCCACAACTCCAACGCAGTTGAACCCCTGCCCCGCACACACCTAAACCCAGCCGGCCCAAACGCCTGTCCCCTAGCCCCGCCCATACCTGACATCCAGCCCCCCACACAGCCGACACATAGCCCCCCATACACCTGACCCCATCCCCCACGCACACATCTGACCCACAGCCCCCACACATCTGAACCGCAGTCCCCACACCCCTGGCCCCTGATCCCATGTAGCCAGACACACATGACACCCAGCCTCCCACACACGTGCCCTCGAGCTACCTCCACACTCCTGAACCACAGCCCCCCCCCACACACTTGAACCCCAGACCCGCACACACCTGTCTCCCAGAGCCCCACACACCTGACCCCCTCAGCCCCCGAAAAGCTAACACTCTGCCACCAACACACCAGACCACAGCCCTACAAACACCTGACCGCCTCAGCTCCCAGCACACCTGAACACCAGCCCCGCACACACATGAACACCAGCCCCCCCCACACACCTGAACCCCAGCCCTCCCACACACCTGACCACCAGACCCCCACACACGTGGCCGCAAGCCCCCCACACACCTGACCCCCAGACCACCACACACCTGACCCTACAGCCCCCAACATACCTGACCCCCAGCAGCCCAAAACATCTGACCCACTGAACCCCCAAAATTAGACCCAAAGCCCCATCACACACCTGGCCCCCACACCCCCCACGCAGCTGACCCACTGACCCACAGCCCCCACATATAACTGACCCGCAGCCTCCCCACACGCCAGACCCGAACTCACCTGACCCCAAGCCCCGAGACACCTGACTCCTGCCCCCCACGCACCTGACAGCCAGCCCCCCCCCACACACACCTGACCACAACCCCCACACACACCTCACCTCCAGTCCCCACATACCTGACCCTCAGTCCCCCACACACTTGATCCCCAGCTCGCCAATCACCTGACCCCCACAAGTCTGACCCACTGACCCCCACCCCCACCACAAACCTGATCCCATGCCACCAACATACACCTCAACCCCAGCCCCGCACACACCTGACTTCCAGCCCCCTGCATACCTGACCCCATCCCCCAACACGCAAGTGACACCTAGCCCCCACACACCTGAACCCCAGTCCCCACACACCTGACCTCTGATCCCCAGTAGCCACACACACATGACACCCAGCCCCCAACAAACGTGACGTCAGCCCTCCACACACCTAACCGCCTTATCCCCCCACACAACTGTCCCCCACCACTCCGACATACTTGAACCCCAGCCCCGCACACACCTGAACCCCAGCCGGCCCACATGCCTGCCTCTAGCCCCGCACATACCTGACATCCAGACCCCCACACAGCTGAAATCTAGCCCCCCCATAAACCTGACCCAAGCCCCCTCGCACACATGTGACCCACAGCCCCCACACACCTGAACCCCAGTTCCCACACACCTGACCTCTGATCCCATGTAGTCACACAAATATGACACCCAGCCACCCACACACGTGCCCCCGAGCTACCACACACTCCTGAAACCCAGCCCCCTCCGACAGATCTGACACTCAGCTCCCCCGCACACCTGACACACAGACCCCCACACACCTGACCCCAGTCCTCCACCTGACTCCCAGCCCCCCCACTCAACTGACACCTCAGCCCCCCACACACCTGACCCACAGCCCCCCACACATACCTGAACCACAGCTCCGCACACACCTGAACCCCAGCCCCCACCACCTGACCCCCAGATCCCCTACCCCACACACCTGATTCGCAGCCCTCCACACACCTGACTCCCACCGCCGCACACACCTGACTCCCAGCCCCCCACGCACCTGACAGCCAGCGCACCCCCACACACACCAACACACACACACACACACACACACACACACACACACACACACACACACACACACACACACACACACACACACACACACACACACACACACACACACACACACACACACACGCACGCACCCACACACACACACACACACACACACACACACACACACACACACACACACACACACACACACACACACACACACACACACACACACACACACACACACACACACACACACACACACACACACACACGCACGCACACACACACACACACACACACACACACACCTCTCCCCCAGTCCCCCAAATACCTGAGCCCCAGCCCCCCACTCACCTGGCGCCCTTACCCCCACACATCTGACCGTCTGACCCACAGCCCCACACATCTGAAACCCAGCCCCCCATACACCTGAACCCAACCCCCACATACCTGACTCCAACCCCCCACACACCTGACCCCTCAGTGCCCCACACACCTGATCCCTTGCCCACAACAGACCTGACCTCAGCCCTCCACACACCTGAACCCCAACCCCCCCCCACACCTAACCACAGCCCTCCAAAACCTGACTTCCTCAGCCCCCGCACCTCTGACCCCCACCCATCCCACACACCTGACCATGAGCCCACCCACACACCTGAACCCCAGCCCCCCCCCACAGAAACCGGACCACCAGCTACCACACACATGAGCCCCAACTTCCCACACACACACCTGACTGCCAGACCACCACACACCTGACCCCCAGCCCCTCACAAACCTGACACCCAGCCGCCCAACACATCTGAACCACTGACCCGCCCAACATTTAACCCAAAGCCCCATCATACACCTGGCCCGAAACCCATCACACACTTGACCATCTGACCCACAGTCCCCGCACACACCTGGTCCCCAGACCCCCACACACCTGACCCCATCCCCCCACAAACCTGAACCGCAGTCCCCCACGCACCTAACAGCTATCCCCCCACACACAGCTGACCCCAACCTCCACATGCACCTCACTTCCAGTCCCCCAACCCCAGTCCCCACGCACACTTGACACCCAGCCCCCCACTAACCTGACGTCCTGACCCCCAGCCCCCCACACAACTGACAAACAGACCCTCACAAACCCGAACCCGAGCACCGCACACACCTGACGTCCAGCACCCAGCATACCTGGCCCGCAGCCCCCACACACCTGCCCCCAGCCCACAATACACCTGACCCCAGCCCCGCAAAGACAAAAGTAATCCCAGCTCCGATGCACACCTGACCCCTCAGCCCCCACACACACCTCACTCCCACCCCCCCACACACCAGACCACCTCAGCCCCCCACACACCTGACCCCTCAGCCCCCCACACACACCTCACTCCCAGCCCCCCAAACGCCTGAACCCCTCAGCCCCCCCACACACCACACACCTCACTCCCAGCCCCCCACACACACCTGTCCCCTCAGCCCCCTCCACACACCTGACCCCTTGCCCACAAAAGACCTGACCTCACCCCTCCATTCACCTGACCACCCGACCCCCCACAACCCTGACCCGCACCCCTCCGACACACCTGAACTCCTGCCCGCCATACCCCTGTACGCCTCAGCTACCCCCCACATAGCTGACCCCCACCCCTCCCACACACCTGAACGTAAGCCCCGCACACAGCTGACCCCCTGACTCCCCACGCACCTGACCCTGCGTCCTCCACACATCCGAACCCCAGCACCCTAGAAACCGGAGCCCCGGCCTCCCATACACATGGCCCTAATCTCCCCACACACACCAGACCCACAGACCCTCACACAAATGACCACCAGCCCCTCACAAACCTGACCGCCAGCTGCCCAACTCACCCGACACTCAGTTCCCCACAAGCACTTTACCCCTAACCCCCACACACCTGACCCCAGCCCCTCACAAACCTGACCTCCTGCTGCCCAACACATCTGACCCACTGACCCGCCCAACATTTGACCCAAAACCCAATCACACACCTGGCCTCCACACCCCTCATACACCTGACCCACTGACTCACAGCCCCGCACACACATGATCCCCAGACCCCACACACCTGAACCCCATCCCCCGCACACTTGACCCCAACCCCCCACTCACCTGACACCCTGACAACCACACATCTGACCCCCAGCCCCCCACACAACTGACAACCAGCCCCCCACAAAACTGAAACCCAGCCCCGCACACACCTGACCTCCAGCCCCCGCATACCTGTTCCCCAGCCCCCACACACCAGACACCCAGCTCCCCATACACCTGACCCCAGACCCCACACGTACGTGACCCCAGTCCCTACACACATGAACCCCAGACCCCACACACCTGACCTCTCAACCCCAGTAACCACACACACATGACACCCAGCCCCCCAAACACGTGCCCCCCAGACGCCCCTCGCGCACGCCTGAACCACGTCCCCGCCACACACCTAACAAGCAGCCCCCCCATACACCTGTCCCACTGCTCCCCACCCACCTGAACAACGTCACCACACACACCTGAACAACGTTACCCAGCCCACCGGACACGTGTCCTTCAGCCCCCCCATACACCTGAACTCTAGCAAAGCACGCACATGATCCCCAGCTTCCCACACACCTGACCCCCTCAGCCCCCCCACAAAACTGACCCCCAGCCCCCCACACACTTGAACCCCAGCCCGCCACACACCTGACCGCCTCAGGCCCCCACACCTCTGAACCCCACCCCTCCGACACACCTGACCTCCAGCCCCGCATTCACCTGAATCTACAGCCCCCCACATTACCGAACCGCTCAGCCCCACACGCACCTGCATCCCAGCCCCCCCCACAAACCTGACACCCTCAACCCCCCAAACACCTGACCCACAGCCCTCTACACACCTGACCAACTTGCCACCCAGATCCCCCGACACCTGTTCCACAGCCCACCCACACATCTAAACCCCAGCCCCCAAACACCTGAACTCAAGCCACAAACACACACCTGAAACCCAGCCCCAACACACCTGACATCCTCAGCTCCCCCTCAGAGCTGACCACCAGCCCCCCACACACCTGATACACAGCCCCCCACACATCTGACCCGCTCATGCGCCCCCAACACATCAATCCAAGCCCCCCACACACCTGACCCCCTCGGCCCTCACACACCTGACCCCTTGCCAACAACAGACCAGACCCCAGCCTCCCACATACCTGACCCCCTCAGCCACCCCCCCACATAGCTGAATCCCAGCCCCCACACACCTAACCTCAGACCCCACACACCTGGCCTCCACCCCACCCACATACCTGAACCCCAGCCCCGCACACAGCTGACCCCCTGATTCACCACAAATATGACCCTGAGCCCCCCACCCCCACACAGCTGAACCCCAGCCCCCAACAAACCGGACCCCCAGCCTCCCACACACATGACGACTAGCTCCCCACACACACCTGACACCCAAACCCCCACACCTGACCCACAGCCCCTCAAAAACATGACCCCCAGCCGCCCAACGCATCTGACCCGTTGACCCCCCCAACATTTGACCCAATGCCCCATCACACACCTGGCGCCCACACCCCTCACACCCCTGACCCACTGACCCACTGCCCCCGCACACACACCTGACCCCCAGCCCCCACTCACCCGAGCCCTGAACCCCACACATCTGACCCTCTGACCCACAGACCCCCACACCTGAAACCCAGCCCCTATACACCTGACACCAGCCACCCCACATGCACATGACCCCAGCCCCCACACACCTGAACCCCAGTCCCCACACACCTGAGCTCTGAACATCAGTAGCCACATACACATGACACCCAGCGCCCCACACACGTGAACCCCAGCCGCCCCCACACGCTTGAACCATGCCCCACAGACAACCAACCCCTCAACACACCTGATCCCTTCATCGCCCCACACACCTGACCCACTGCTCCCCACACATCTGAACAACCTGTCACCCAGCCCCCCGAACACCAGTCCCTCAGCCTCCCCACACACATGAAACCCGGCCCCGCACGCACCTTATCCCCAGCCTCCCACACACTTGAACCCCAGCGCCTCAAACACCTGAACTCCAGCACAGCACACACCTGAACCCCAGCCCCTCACACACCTGACCCACTGCTCCCCACACCACTGAACAACGTCCCCCAGCCCCCCGGGCACCTGTCCCTCAGCCCCGCGCACACACATGAACCTCAGCCCTCCACAAACCTGACCCCCTCAGCTTCCGCACCTCTGACCCCCACCCCTACCACACATCTGAACCCCAGCCCTGCACACAGCTGACCGCTGCACTCCCCACACACTTGCCCTCAGCCCTCCCACACCTGAGCCCCAGCCCACCAGAAACCGGACAACCAGCCTCACACAAACATGACCCCATCTCCCCCACACATCTGACCCCCAGACTCCCACACACATGACCATCAGCCCCTCACAAACCTGACCCACTGACCCGCCCAACATTTGACCCAAAGCCCAATCACACACGGCCCCCACACGCTTCACACCTGACCCACTGACCCACAGCCCCCGCATACACCTGATCTCTAAACCCACACACACCAGACCCCCATCCCCCACAAATCTTACCCCCAGCCACCCAAGCACCTGACAGCCAGCCACCCCACACACACCTGACCGCAACCTCCACACACACCTCACCCCCAGACCCCCACATAGCTAACCCCAGTCCCCTGCACACTTGACCGCCAGTCCCCCACTCAAGCCTGACACCCAACCCCCCACACACCTGACCCCAGCCCCCACATACACGTGACCCCAGCCCCCACACACCTGAACCCCAGTCCCCACACACCTGACTTCTGTACCCCAGTATCCACACACACATGATACCCAGCCACCCACACACATGCCCCCAGCCGCCCCCACACGCCTGAACCACGACCCTCCCACACACCTGATAAGCAGCCCGCCACCTGACACCCACTGCTCCCCACACACATGAACAACTTGTCACCCAGCCCCCCGGACAACTTTCCTTCATCCCCCCCACACACCTGAAATCCTGCAAAGCACGCGCCTGAACCCCAGCCTCCCACATACCTGACCCCTCAGCCCCCCATATAGCTGACGCCCCAGCCCCCACACATTTGAACCCCAGCCCCCACACACTTGACCGCCTCAGCCCCCACACAAATGACCCCTGCTCCAACACACGTGACGTCAGCCCTCCACACACCTGATCCCCTCAGCCCCCAACACACCTGTCCCCCACCACTCCGACACACTTGAACCCCAACCCCCCACAAACGTGACACACAGCCCTCTACACACCTGAATCACAGCCCCCACACTTACCTGACCCCTAGGCTCCGCACACACCTGATCCACAGCCCCCCACACACCTGACCCACAGCCGCCACACACCTGACCAACTTGTCACCCAGCTGCCCGGACGCCTGTTCCCCAGCCCCACCACACACATGAACCCCAGCCCACACACACCTGAACTCAAGCCACGCACACACCTGAACCCCAGCCCCCCACACACCTGACCCACAGCCCCCCATCCACCTGACCCGCTCAGCCCCCCCAAACAGCACAATCCAAGTCCCCCCACACTCCTTGCCCCCTCAACCCCCCACATGGCTGATCCCCCACGCCCCTCACACACCTGACAACCAGCCCCCCCACACACCTGATCCCTTGCCCACAACAGACCTGACCTCAGCCTTTCACACACCTGACTCCCCGACACCCCCACACCCCTGATCACCACCCTTCCGACACACCTGTACTCCACCACCCCCACACACACCTTACCCCCTCAGCAACCCCCCCGCCCACATGGCTGATCCCCCACGTCCCCCACACACCTGACCCCAGCCCTCCACAAACAAGACCCCCTCAGCCCCGCCACGTAGCTGACCCCCAGCCCCCCCACACACCTGAACCCCAGCCCCGTACAAGCTTGAACTCCACAACAGCACACACCTGAACCCGAGCCCCAACACACAGGACCCCCTGACCCCAGCAGACCTACTTCCTAGCCCCGCAGACAGCTGACTCCCTGACTCCCACACACCTGACCCTGCGCCCGCCCCCACACCCCTGAACCCCAGCCCCCCAGAAACCGGACCACCAGCCTCACACTCACCTCACAACCAGCCCCCCACACAACTGACCCCCTCAGCCCCACACACACATGACCCATTGCCCACAACAGACCTGACCTCAGCCCTCCACACACATGACCCGCTGACCCACCCACATCCCTGACCCCCACCCTCCGACACACCTGAACCCCTGCCCCCCACACAACTGGCCCTCATACCTCCCACACCCTGAACCCCATCCCTGCACACAGCTGACACCCTGACTCCCCACACACCTGACCCTGAGCCCCCCACACATCTGAACGCTAACCCCCAGAAACCAGACCCCCAGCCTCCCACACACATGCCTCTCAGCTCCCCACACACACCTGACCCGCAGACCGTCGCACAAAAGACCACCAGCCCCTCACAAAGCTGAACCCCAACCGACCAACACACCCGACCCTCAGATCCCCACACACCTGACCCCCAAACCCCCACACACCTGACTCCCAGCCCCTCACAAACCTGACCCCAGCTGCCCAACACTTCTGACCACTCCCAACATTTGACCCACAGCCCCATAACACACCTGGCCCCCACACCCCTCACACACCTGACTCCCATACCCCCACAAACCTGACCCCCAGCCCCCCACACACCTGACAGACAGCCCCCCACACACACCTGAACCCAACCCCCACACACACCTCACCTCCAGTCCCCCACATACCTGACCCCCAGTCCCCTCGCACACGTAACCTCCAGCCCCCCGGCGTACCTGACCCCAAAGCCCCCACTCACCTGACGGCCTGACCCCCACACATCTGACACCCTGACCCGCAGACCTCACACCTGAAACCCAGCCCCCCATGCACCTGACCCCAGCTCTCACCAGACAGGTGACCCCACAGCCCACATACCTGAACCCCAGTCCCCACACACCTGACCTGTGAACATCAGTAGCCACATACACATGACACCCAGCGCACCACACATGTGTCCCCCAGCCGCCGCCCCCCCATGCTTGAACCACGCCCCCAGCCAACCAGCCCCCCAGCACACCTGATCCGTTCAACACCCCACACACCTGGCCCACTGCTCCCCACACATCTGAACAACTTGTCACCCAGCCCCCCGGACACTAGTCCCTCAGCCCCCCTATGCACCTGAACCCCAGCCTCCCACACACCTGAACCCCAGCCCCCCACACACCTGACACAATGCTCCTCACACACCTGAACAACTTGTCACGCAGCCCCCCAGACACCTGTCCCTCAGCCCCCCAGACACCTGTCCCTCAGCCCCCCGCACACACCTCAACCACAGCCCCCCACACACCTGACACAGTGCCCCCAGCACACCTTACCTCAGCCCTCCACAAACCTGACCCACTCAGCCCCCCGCACCTCTGACCCCCGCCCCTACCACACGTCTGAACCCCAGCCCCGCACACAGCTGACCCCTTGACTCCCCACACACTTGCCCTCAGCCCCCCCCCACACACCTGTGCCCCAGCCCCCCAGAAACATGACAACCAGCCTCACATACACATGACCCCCAGCTCCCCACACACACCTGACCCCCAGACTCCCACACACATGCCCAACAGCACCTCACAAACCTGACCCCCAGCCTTCCAACACATCTGATCAACTGACCTGCCCAACATTTGACCCAAAGCCAAATCACACACCTGGCCCCCGCACCCTTCACACCTGACCCACTGACACACAGCCCCCGCACACACCTGATCCCAAACCCCCACACACCTTACCCCCACCCCCCACAAACCTGACCCCAAGCCCCCCAAGCACCTGACAGCCAGCCAGCCCACACACACCTGACCCTAACAACCACACACACCTCACCTCCAGACCGCCATATTCCTGACCCCCAGTCCCCTGATCACTTGACCCCCAGCACCCCATTCACCTGTCCCCTGACCACCACACATATGACCCCATGACCCCCAGTCCCCCACACAACTGAAAACCAGCCCCCCACAAACCTGAAACCCAGCCCCGCACACACCTGAACTCCAGCCCCCTGCATACCTGGCCACCAGCCCCACACACGCCTGACACCCAGCCCCCCATACACCCGACCCCAGCCCCTACACACATGTGACAACAGTCCCACACACCTGAACCCCAGTCCCCACACACCTGGCCACCAGCCCCACACACGCCTGACACCCAGCCCCCCATACACCCGACCCCAGCCCCTACACACATGTGACACCAGTCCCCACACACCTGAACTCCAGCCCCCTGCATACCTGACCACCAGCCCCACACACGCCTGACACCCAGCCCCCCATACACCCGACCCGAGCCCCTACATACACGTGACACCAGTCCCCACACACCGAACCCCAGTCCCCACACACCTGACCTCTGTACCCCAGTAACCACACACAAATGACTCCCAGCCCACCACACACGTGCCCACCAGCCGCCCCCACACGCCTGAACTACGCCCCTCCTACACACCTGACAAGCAGCCCACCCCCACACCTGACCCCAGTCCCCACGCACACATGTGACTCACAGCCCCCACACACCTGAATCCCAGTCCCTGGTCCCATGACCCAAGTCCTCCGCACCTAACTCCCAACCCCCTTCCCACTCACCTGACACCCTCAGCTCCCCACACACCTGACCCACAGCCCCCCCACACACCTGACCGACTTGTCACCCAACCCCCGGACACCTGTCCCACAGCCCCCCTCACACCTGAACACCAGCCCCCCACCCCTCTCACCCCAAAAGCACTTACCATACACACCTGAATCGCAGCCCTCCACACACCTGACCCCCTCAGCCCCCACACACCTGACACCTTGCCCCCAACAAACCAGACCTCAGCCCTCCACACATCGGACAGCCACTGCCCCTCAGACCCCTGACCTCCACCCCTCCGAAACACCTGAACTCCAGCCCCGCACACACCCGAGCAACAGCCCCCCACACACCTGACCCCATCAGCCTCACCACATAGTTGAAGCCAAGCCCCCTACACACCAGACCCCCTCAGCCTCCACCCACACACACCTGATTCCCAGCGCACACGCACATGACCCCCCCATCCCGCACACACCTGACTCCCATCCCCCACACACGTGACCCCCCAAGCCCCTACACACCTGGCTCCCAGACCGCCGCACACCTGACTCCCAACCACCCCACACACACGACCTTTGCCCATCCACACACCAGACCCTCAGATCCCCACACACCTGACCCCCAAACCCCCACACACCTGACCCCCAGCCCCTCACAAACCTGACCCCAGCTGCCCAACACTTCTGACCCCTCCCAACATTTGACCCACAGCCCCATAACACACCTGGCCCCCACACCCCTCACACACCTGACTCCCATACCCCCACAAACCTGACCCCCAGCCCCCCACACACCTGACAGACAGCCCCCCACACACACCTGAACCCAACCCCCACACACACCTCACCTCCAGTCCCCCACATACCTGACCCCCAGTCCCCCTGCACACGTGACCTCCAGCCCCCCGGCGTACCTGACCCCAAAGCCCCCACTCACCTGACGGCCTGACCCCCACACATCTGACACCCTGACCCGCAGACCTCACACCTGAAACCCAGCCCCCCATGCACCTGACCCCAGCTCTCACCAGGCAGGTGACCCCACAGCCCACATACCTGAACCCCAGTCCCCACACACCTGACCTGTGAACATCAGTAGCCACATACACATGACACCCAGCGCACCACACATGTGTCCCCCAGCCGCCGCCCCCCCATGCTTGAACCACGCCCCCTGCCAACCAGCCCCCCAGCACACCTGATCCGTTCAACACCCCACACACCTGGCCCACTGCTCCCCACACATCTGAACAACTTGTCACCCAGCCCCCCGGACACTAGTCCCTCAGCCCCCCTATGCACCTGATCCCCAGCCTCCCACACACCTGAACCCCAGCCCCCCACACACCTGACACAATGCTCCTCACACACCTGAACAACTTGTCACCCAGCCCCCCGGACACCTGTCCCTCAGCCCCCCGCACACACCTCAACCACAGCCCCCCACACACCTGACACAGTGCCCCCAGCACACCTTACCTCAGCCCTCCACAAACCTGACCCACTCAGCCCCCCGCACCTCTGACCCCCGCCCCTACCACACGTCTGAACCCCAGCCCCGCACACAGCTGACCCCTTGACTCCCCACACACTTGCCCTCAGCCCCCCCCCACACACCTGTGCCCCAGCCCCCCAGAAACATGACAACCAGCCTCACATACACATGACCCCCAGCTCCCCACACACACCTGGCCCCCAGACTCCCACACACATGCCCAACAGCACCTCACAAACCTGACCCCCAGCCGTCCAACACATCTGATCAACTGACCTGCCCAACATTTGACCCAAAGCCCAATCACACACCTGGCCCCCGCACCCTTCACACCTGACCCACTGACACACAGCCCCCGCACACACCTGATCCCAAACCCCCACACACCTTACCCCCACCCCCCCACAAACCTGACCCCAAGCCCCCCAAGCACCTGACAGCCAGCCAGCCCACACACACCTGACCCTAACAACCACACACACCTCACCTCCAGACCGCCATATTCCTGACCCCCAGTCCCCTGATCACTTGACCCTCAGCACCCCATTCACCTGTCCCCTGACCACCACACATATGACCCCATGACCCCCAGTCCCCCACACAACTGAAAACCAGCCCCCCACAAACCTGAAACCCAGCCCCGCACACACCTGAACTCCAGCCCCCTGCATACCTGGCCACCAGCCCCACACACGCCTGACACCCAGCCCCCCATACACCCGACCCCAGCCCCTACACACATGTGACAACAGTCCCCACACACCTGAACCCCAGTCCCCACACACCTGGCCACCAGCCCCACACACGCCTGACACCCAGCCCCCCATACACCCGACCCCAGCCCCTACACACATGTGACACCAGTCCCCACACACCTGAACTCCAGCCCCCTGCATACCTGACCACCAGCCCCACACATGCCTGACACCCAGCCCCCCATACACCCGACCCGAGCCCCTACACACATGTGACACCAGTCCCCACACACCGAACCCCAGTCCCCACACACCTGACCTCTGAACCCCAGTAACCACACACAAATGACTCCCAGCCCACCACGCACGTGCCCACCAGCCGCCCCCACACGCCTGAACTACGCCCCTCCTACACACATGACAAGCAGCCCACCCCCACACCTGACCCCAGCCCCCACGCACACATGTGACTCACAGCCCCCACACACCTGAATCCCAGTCCCTGGTCC
This sequence comes from Rhinoraja longicauda, assembly GCF_053455715.1. NCBI lineage: Eukaryota > Metazoa > Chordata > Chondrichthyes > Rajiformes > Arhynchobatidae > Rhinoraja > Rhinoraja longicauda. The sequence goes on from NW_027601315.1 coordinate 55,260, forward strand.
CATGACCCCAGTCCTCCGCACCTAACTCCCAACCCCCTTCCCACTCACCTGACACCCTCAGCTCCCCACACACCTGACCCACAGCCCCCCCACACACCTGACCGACTTGTCACCCAACCCCCGGACACCTGTCCCACAGCCCCCCTCACACCTGAACACCAGCCCCCCCTCCCCTCTCACCCCAAAAGCACTTACCATACACACCTGAATCGCAGCCCTCCACACACCTGACCCCCTCAGCCCCCACACACCTGACACCCTGCCCCCAACAAACCAGACCTCAGCCCTCTACACATCGGACAGCCACTGCCCCTCAGACCCCTGACCTCCACCCCTCCGAAACACCTGAACTCCAGCCCCGCACACACCCGAGCAACAGCCCCCCACACACCTTACCCCATCAGCCTCACCACATAGTTGAAGCCAAGCCCCCTACACACCAGACCCCCTCAGCCTCCACCCACACACACCTGACTCCCAGCGCACACGCACATGACCCCCCCATCCCGCACACACCTGACTCCCATCCCCCACACACGTGACCCCCCAAGCCCCTACACACCTGGCTCCCAGACCGCCGCACACCTGACTCCCAGCCACCCCACACACCCGACCTTTGCCCATCCACACACCCGACCCTCAGATCCCCACACACCTGACCCCCAAACCCCCACACACCTGACCCCCAGCCCCTCACAAACCTGACCCCAGCTGCCCAATACTTCTGACCCCTCCCAACATTTGACCCACAGCCCCATAACACACCTGGCCCCCACACCCCTCACACACCTGACTCCCATACCCCCACAAACCTGACCCCCAGCCCCCCACACACCTGACAGACAGCCCCCCACACACACCTGAACCCAACCCCCACACACACCTCACCTCCAGTCCCCCACATACCTGACCCCCAGTCCCCCCGCACACGTGACCTCCAGCCCCCCGGCGTACCTGACCCCAAAGCCCCCACTCACCTGACGGCCTGACCCCCACACATCTGACACCCTGACCCGCAGACCTCACACCTGAAACCCAGCCCCCCATGCACCTGACCCCAGCTCTCACCAGACAGGTGACCCCACAGCCCACATACCTGAACCCCAGTCCCCACACACCTGACCTGTGAACATCAGTAGCCACATACACATGACACCCAGCGCACCACACATGTGTCCCCCAGCCGCCGCCCCCCCATGCTTGAACCACGCCCCCAGCCAACCAGCCCCCCAGCACACCTGATCCGTTCAACACCCCACACACCTGGCCCACTGCTCCCCACACATCTGAACAACTTGTCACCCAGCCCCCCGGACACTAGTCCCTCAGCCCCCCTATGCACCTGATCCCCAGCCTCCCACACACCTGAACCCCAGCCCCCCACACACCTGACACAATGCTCCTCACACACCTGAACAACTTGTCACCCAGCCCCACGGACACCTGTCCCTCAGCCCCCGCACACACCTCAACCACAGCCCCCCACACACCTGACACAGTGCCCCCAGCACACCTTACCTCAGCCCTCCACAAACCTGACCCACTCAGCCCCCCGCACCTCTGACCCCCGCCCCTACCACACGTCTGAACCCCAGCCCCGCACACAGCTGACCCCTTGACTCCCCACACACTTGCCCTCAGCCCCCCCCACACACCTGTGCCCCAGCCCCCCAGAAACATGACAACCAGCCTCACATACACATGACCCCCAGCTCCCCACACACACCTGACCCCCAGACTCCCACACACATGCCCAACAGCACCTCACAAACCTGACCCCCAGCCGTCCAACACATCTGATCAACTGACCTGCCCAACATTTGACCCAAAGCCCAATCACACACCTGGCCCCCGCACCCTTCACACCTGACCCACTGACACACAGCCCCCGCACACACCTGATCCCAAACCCCCACACACCTTACCCCCACCCCCCCCCCCCCCACAAACCTGACCCCAAGCCCCCCAAGCACCTGACAGCCAGCCAGCCCACACACACCTGACCCTAACAACCACACACACCTCACCTCCAGACCGCCATATTCCTGACCCCCAGTCCCCTGATCACTTGACCCTCAGCACCCCATTCACCTGTCCCCTGACCACCACACATATGACCCCATGACCCCCAGTCCCCCACACAACTGAAAACCAGCCCCCCACAAACCTGAAACCCAGCCCCGCACACACCTGAACTCCAGCCCCCTGCATACCTGGCCACCAACCCCACACACGCCTGACACCCAGCCCCCCATACACCCGACCCCAGCCCCTACACACATGTGACAACAGTCCCCACACACCTGAACCCCAGTCCCCACACACCTGGCCACCAGCCCCACACACGCCTGACACCCATCCCCCCATACACCCGACCCCAGCCCCTACACACATGTGACACCAGTCCCCACACACCTGAACTCCAGCCCCCTGCATACCTGACCACCAGCCCCACACACGCCTGACACCCAGCCCCCCATACACCCGACCGAGCCCCTACACACATGTGACACCAGTCCCCACACACCGAACCCCAGTCCCCACACACCTGACCTCTGTACCCCAGTAACCACACACAAATGACTCCCAGCCCACCACACACGTGCCCACCAGCCGCCCCCACACGCCTGAACTACGTCCCTCCTACACACATGACAAGCAGCCCATCCCCACAACTGACCCCAGCCCCCACGCACACATGTGACTCACAGCCCCCACACACCTGAATCCCAGTCCCTGGTCCCATGACCCCAGTCCTCCGCACCTAACTCCCAACCCCCTTCCCACTCACCTGACACCTTCAGCTCCCCACACACCTGACCCACAGCCCCCCCACACACCTGACCGACTTGTCACCCAACCCCCGGACACCTGTCCCACAGCCCCCCTCACACCTGAACACCAGCCCCCCACCCCTCTCACCCCAAAAGCACTTACCATACACACCTGAATCGCAGCCCTCCACACACCTGACCCCCTCAGCCCCCACACACCTGACACCCTGCCCCCAACAAACCAGACCTCAGCCCTCCACACATCGGACAGCCACTGCCCCTCAGACCCCTGACCTCCACCCCTCCGAAACACCTGAACTCCAGCCCCGCACACACCCGAGCAACAGCCCCCCACACACCTGACCGCATCAGCCTCACCACATAGTTGAAGCCAAGCCCCCTACACACCAGACCCCCTCAGCCTTCACCCACACACACCTGACTACCAGCGCACACGCACATGACCCCCCCACACCTGACTCCCAGCCCCCACACACGTGACCCCCCCAGCCCCTACACACCTGGCTCCCAGACCGCCGCACACCTGACTCCCAGCCACCCCACACACCCGACCTTTGCCCATCCACACACCCGACACCCAGCCCACCCACACATCTGACCCCATCAGATCCCCCACACACCTGACCCCCTGCCCCGACACACCTGACGTCAGCCCTCCACACACCTGACCCCCTTATCCCCTCAAAACACCTGACTCTCACCCCTCCGACACACCTGAACCCCAGCCCTGCACGTACCTGAACCCCAGCCCGCACACAGCTGACGCCCATCCCCCCACACACACATGACCCCCCTCAGCCCCCCACACAACAGACACCCTATCCCCAACACACCTGGCGTCAGCCCCCCACACATCTGACCCCCTCAGCCACCCACACACCTGACCCCCGCCCCTCCGACACACCTGAACCTCAGCCCCGCACACACCTGAACCCAGCCCTCCCAGACACCTGACCCCCAGCCCCCCACAAACCTGCCCCCAGCGGCCCAACACACCTGACCCACTGACCCCCCTAAAATCTGAGCCATAGCCCCCCCACATCCCCCACGCACCTGACCCACAGACCCACAGCCCCCGCACATAAATGACCCGCAGCCCCCCCACACACCTGACCCCCAGACCCTAACACACCTGACCCCCAGACCCCCAGACCCCACACACCTGACTCCTGCCCCCCCCACGCATCTGACAGCCAGCCCCCCCCACACACACCTGACCCCAACTCCCACACACACCTCACCTCCAGTCCCACACATACCTGATCCACAGTCCCCCCACACTCTTGACCCCCAACCCCTAATCACCTGACTCCCTGACCCCCACACATCTGACCACCTGAACCCCACCCCCCCGATAAACCTGCCCCCCACATACACCTGAACCCCAGCCCCGCACACATCTGACTTCCAGATACCTGCATACCTGACCCCAGTCCCCCTATGCACCTGACACCAGTACCCCACACTCACGTGACACCCAGCCCCAGCACAATTGAACCCCAGTCCCCACACACCTAACCTCTGATCCCCAGTAGCCACACACACATGACACCTAGCCCCCAACAAACGTGCCCCCCAGCCTCCCTCCCCCACACTCCTGAATCACAGCCCTCCACACACCTGACTCCCAGCCCCCCCACACACCTGACCCCCAGCCCCACCACACATCCAACCCCCTCAGCCAACCCACACACCTGTTCCCCAGCCCACCACACACCTGAACACTTTGACACCCAGCCCCCCGGACACCTGTCCCCAGCCCCCCCCCCCACCATGCACCTGAACACCAGACCCGCACACACCTGAAATCCAGCCCCGCACAAACCTGAACCCCAGCCCCCCACACACCTGACCCCCTCAGCAACCCCCAACATAGCTGATCCCAGCCACCCACACACCTGACTCCCAGCCCCCCCCAAAACATTTGACCTCAGCCCTCCACACAACTGACCCCCCGGCACACCTGAACCCCAGCTCCGCACACATATGACCCCCAGCCCCCCCACACACCCGACCCCCGGCCCCCCACAAACCTGACCTCCAGCCGCCCAACACACCTGACCGACTGACCTCCAGTCCCTCACCTCACCTCACCTCCAGTCCCCACATACCTCACACACCTCACCTCCAGTTCCCACATACCTGACCCGCAGTCCCCCCACACACATCACCCTCAGCCCCCAATCACGTGTCTCCCTGACCCCCACACATCTGACCCCTCCGACCCCCATCCCCCCTCACAAACCTGATCCCCTGCCCCCCACACACCTGACCGACAAGCCCCCACACACCTGACCAACTTGTCGCCCAGCCCCCGGACACCTGTCCGATGCACCCCCCCCCCACACAGCTAAACCTTAGCCCCGCACACACTTGAACTCCAGCCCTCCACACACCTGACCCCCACAGAACCAGCCCCACACAGTTGAATCGTAACCCTCCGCAAACCTGACTCCCAGCGCCCCACACACCTGATCCCATCAGCCCCCACACACCTGATCACCACCCCTCCGACACACCTGAACACCAGCCCCTCACACACCTGAACCACAGCCCTCCCACATACATGATCACCAGACCTCCTGGTCTGTACACACCTGACGGCCTCAGCCCCCCATACACCTGACCCCCATCCCTCCTACACACCTGAACTCCAGCCCCCCCAACAAACCTGACCCCGTGGCCCAACACGTCTGACCCACTGACCCCCCCCAAATTTGACCAAAAGCCCAATCACACACCTGGCCCCCACACTCCACACGCACCTGACCCACTGACGCACAGCCCCCGCACATAACTGACCCGCAGCCCCCCACATACCAGACCCCCAGAACCCCACGCCTGTCCCCAGCCCCGCACATACTTGACATCCAGCCCCCAACAGCTGACACCAAGCCCCCTCATACACCTGACCCCATCCCCCACGCACACATGTGACCCAAAGACCCCTCACACCTGAACCACAGTCCCCACACACCTGACACCTGATCCCATGTATCCACACAAACCATGACACACAGCCTCCCACACACATTCCCTCGAGCTACCCCCACACGCCTGAACCCACCCGCGACAGATCTGATACTCAGTCCCCCACATACATGAAACCCAGACCCCCACAAACATGACCCCAGTCCTCCGCACCTGACTCCCAACCCCCCAATCACCTGACCCCCTCAGCCCCCCACACACCTGACCAACTTGTCACCCAGCTCCCCGGATACCTGTCCCACAGCCCCCACACACATGTACCCCAGCATCCACACACCTGACCCCCACAGTACCTACCTACACACCTGATTCGCAGCCCTCCACAGACCTGACTCCCAGCGCCCCCCACACCTGACTCCCTCACCCCCCACACACCTGACACCCTGCCCACAACACACCAGACCTCAGTCCTCCACATACCTGACCGCCACAGCCCCCACACCCTTGATTTCCACCCCTCCGACACACCTGAACTCCAGCCCCGCACACACATGAACAACAGCCCCCAACACACCTGACCCCCTCGGTCTCACTACATAGCTGACCCCAAGCCACCTACACACCTGACCCCCTCAGCCCCCCCCACACACAACCCACTCCCAGCACCTCACGCACCTGACCACCTCAGCCCCCACACACCTGACTCCTAGCCACCCCACACACCCGACTCCCAGTCCACTCACACACCCGACACCCAGCCCATCCACACATCTGACCCTATCAGCTCCCCCGCACACATGACCCCCTGCACCAGCACAACTGACGTCAGCGCTCCACACACCTGATCACCTCATCCCCCCAAAATCACCTGACCCTCACCGCTCCACCTGAACCCCAGCCCTGCACACAACAGACTCCCAGGCCTCCCACACACATGAACCCCACCCCGCACATAGCTGACGCCCAACGCTCCACACACCTAACCCCCTCAGCCCCCCACACAAGTGACCCCTTGTCCCAACACACTTGATCTCAGCCCTCCACACACCTGACCCCCTCCGGCACACCTGACCCCCAGCCCCCCACAAACCTGACCTCCAGCCGCCCAAAACATCTGACCGACTGACCCCAGTCCCTCACATCACCTCCAGTCCCCACATATCTCACACACCTCACCTCCAGTCCCCACATACCTGACCCCCAGTCCCCCACACACTTCACCCCCCGTTCCCCAATCACCTGACTCCGTGACCCCCACACACCTGACAGACAACCCCCAACACACCTGACCACCAGCCCCCCACACACCTGACACCCAGACCACCACACACCAGACCCCCCTGCCCCCCCCAACAAACCTGACCCCAGCGTCCAAACACGTCTGACATACTGACCCCCAACATTTGACCCAAAGCCCAATCACACATCTGGCCCCCACACTCCCCACGCACCTGACCCTCTGACCCACATCCCCCGCACATAACTGACCCACAGCCCCCCCACACACCTGACCCCCAGGCCCCCACACATCTGACCCCCAGCCCCCATACATAACTGACCACCTGCCCACCCACACATCTGACCCCCTCAGCCCCCCCACATATGTGCCCCCCTGCCCCAACACCCATGACGTCAGCCCTCCACACACCTGACCCCCTCAGGCCCCCACACACATGACCCTCACCCCTCCGACACACCTGAAACACAGCACCGCACACACCTGACCCCAGCCCTCCCACACACCTGAACCCCAGCCCCGCACACAGCTGCCGCCCAAACCCACCACATACCTGACCCCCTCAGCCCCCCACACACCTGACGCCCGCCCCTCCGACACACCTTAACCCCAGACCTCCCACACACCTGACCACAAGACCCCCACACACGTGACCCCCAGCCACCCACACACACGTTACCCCTGCCCCCACACACCTGAACTCCAATCCCCACACAACTGACCTCTGAACCCCAGTATCCACACACACATGACATACAGCCCCCCACAAACGTGTCCTACTGCCGCACCCCCACACGCCTGAACCACGCCCCCGGACATCTTTCCTTTAGCCCCCCACACACCTGACCCCCTCAGCCCCCCACACACCTGACGCCCACCCCTCCGAAACACCTGAACTCCAGCCCCGCACACGTCTGAACACGAGCCCCATGCACACCTGACCCCCTCAGCCCCACCTCATGGCTGACGGCAAGCCCTCCACACACCTGCCCCATCAGCCCCCCACATACCTGAATCCCAGCCCGCCACACACCTGACCCCTCCCTGACCACACCTAGCCCCTCCCTAGCCACACCTGACCACCTGACACCCAGCCCCCCCCCCCATACACCTGACCACAGCCCTCTCACACATGAACCCCAGCCCGGCACACACCTGAACGCCAGCCCCTCTCACACCTGAACCTCCGCCCCGCACGCACCTGAACCCCAGCCCCGCACACAGCTGAACACCAGCCCCGCACACAGCTGACGCCCAGCCCCCCCCCCACACGCCTGACGCCTTGAATCCCCACACACGACCCCCAGCCCCCCCACACACCTGAACCCCTGATTCCCAGACCCCCACACACCTTATCTCCAGTCCTCCATGTACCTACCCCCCAGTCCCCCACAAACCTGACACCTAGCCCCCCACACACACCTGACCCAGCCCCGTACACACCTGACTTCCACCCTACACACCTGACACCGAGCCCCCCCACTCCTGACACCGAGCCCCCCATACACCTGACCTCAACCCCCCACACACACGCGTCCCCCAGCCCCCGCACCTGAACCACACTCCCCACATACCTGACCCCTGATACCCCACTAGCCACACACACATTACACCCAGCCCACCAGAGACGTGCACCCCAGCCACCGCCCCCCTCCCCACACTCCTGAACCTCAACCACCCCCGCACACCTGACTTCCAGCCCCACACACCTGACCCCCTAAACCCACCACACACCTGACACCCAGCCTAACACACACACCTGACCACCCAGCCCACCGTACACCTGTCCCCAGCCACACCCCACACACTTGAACACCAGAACCGCACACACCTGAACTCCAGCCCCGCACACACCTGAACCCCAGCCATCCACACACCTGAACCTCTCAGCCCTCCATCGACATAGCTGACCCCCAGCCCCCAACACACCTGACACCCAGCCCCCCCATAAACCTGACACCCAGCCCCACCATACACCTGATCGAAGCCCCCCACTCACGTGAACCTTACCGCTGCCCACACAAACATACAGACCCGAGACCCCACACACCTGATACCCAGAACCCCCCCCACATCTGTGACCCACACACCTGACCGCCTTGTCACCCAGCCCCTCGGACACCTGTCCCCAGCCCTCCCATACACCAGAACACCAACCCCCCACACACCTGAACCCCAGCCCCGCACACACCTGATCCCCAGCCCTCCCACATATCTGAACCCCAGCCCCGTATTAGCTGACGCTCAGCCCCAGAACCCTGACCCCCTGAATCCCCACACACATGACCCCAGCCACCCACACACATGACCCCCAGTCCCACCACACGCCTGACCCCTTGATTCCCAGACCACACCTCCTGTCCCCCAAATATCTGACTCCCGGCCCCTCCACAAATATGACCCCCAGCCCCAGACACGCAACTGACACCCAGCCCCGCTCACACCTCACTCCAGACCCCCTCACACATACGTGGCCCCCAGCCCCCACAATCCTTAACCCTACTCCCCACACACTTAACCCCTGATCCCCAGTAGCCACACACACATGACACCCAGCCCCTCACACACGTGCGCCTCAGCCGCCCCCCCACACTCCTGAACCAAACCCTCCCCCCGCACAACTGATTAGCAGCCCGCACACAGCTGACCCCCTCAGCCCCCCACACACCTGACCTCCAGCCCCCAACACACCTGACCACCTTGTCACCAAGCCCCTCGGACACCTGTCCCCAGCCCTCCCATACACCAGAACACCAGCCACCCACACACGTGAACCCCAGCCCCGCACACTCCTGAACCCCAGCCCTCCACACACCTGACCACCTCAGCCCCCCACCCATACAGCTGATCACCAGCCCCCCGCAAACCTGACCTATTCATCCCCCACAAACCTGACGCCCACCCCCCGCACACACCTGATCCCCTGCCTCCAAAACACCTGACCTCAGCCCTCCGCACGCCTGAACCTCTGAGCTCCCCACAGCCCTGACCACTACTCCTCCGATTCACCTGAATCCCAGCTCCGCCCACACCTGACCCCTAACTCCCCACACACCTGAACACCACCCCCCCACAAACCGGACCCATAGCCTCCCACACACATAACCCACAGCTCCCCCCACACACATGACCCCAGGACACCCAAACACCTGACCACCAGACCCTCGTAAACCTGACCCCCAGCCGCACAACTCATCTGACCCACTGACCCCCCAACATGTGACACAACGCCCCTTTATACGCCCCCACACCCCGCACACACCTGACCCACTGACCCACAGCCTCCGTTTTTAACTGACCCCCAGCCAACCACACACCTGACTCCTAATCCCCCCACGCACCTGACAGCCAGCCGCCCCACACACACTTGACCCCAATCCCCACACTCCCCTCAACTCCAGTCCCCCACTTACTTGACCCCCAGTCCCCCTACACACTTGAACCCCAGCCCCCACTACCCTGACACCCTGACCCCCACACATCTGACCCCTTGACCCCCAAAACCCTCACACACCTGTTCCCAGGCCCCCCACACACACCTGTTCCCAAGCCCCCCACACACCTGAACGCCAACCCCGCACACACCTGAACTCCAGCCCCACACACACCTGAACCCCTGCCCTCCACACAGCTGACCCATTCAGCCCCCGCCGACATAGGTGACTCCCAGCATCCCACACAAATTATCCCCAGCCCCCCCGACATTGTAATCTACATTAATGATCTGGATGTCAACGTACAGGGCATGATCAGCAAGTTTGCAGATGACACAAAGTTACGGGGGTGGTGAATAGCGAGGAAGGGATCTGCAAGCTGCAGGAAGATATAGATGAGATGGTCAGATGGGCGGAGCAGTGGCAGATGGAATTTAATCCTGAAAAGTGCGAGGTGATGCACTTTGGCAGGAATAACTTGGAGAGGGAGAACACCATGAAGGAAGGACCCTAGGGAAGACAGGGGTACAGAGGGACCTTGTAGTACAGGTACACAAGTCCTTGAAGGCAGCAGGACAGGTGAACAGGGTGGTCAAAAAGGCATATGGGTTACTGGCCTTCATTAGCCGGGGCATCGAATATAAAAGTAGGGGGGTAATGATGGAATTGTGCAGAACACTGGGGAGGCCACAGCTGGAGTATTGTGTACAGTTCTGGTCACCACATTATAGAAAGGATGTGATAGATTTGGAGAGGGTGCAGAGGAGATTCACCAGGATGCTGCCAGGGATGAAGGGCCTCGGCTATGAGGAGAGACTGAGCAGCCTGGGGTTGTTTTCCCTGGAGCAGAGAAGGCTGAGAGGGGACATGATCGAGGTGTACAAGATCATGAGGGGCATAGATAAGGTAGATGGCGGGGAACTTCTTCCACTGTTGGAAGGTTTAACAACGAGGGGACATAGATACAGGGTAAGGGGAGGGAGGTTTCGGGGGGATGTGAGAAAGAACTTTTTCACCCAGAGGGTGGTTGGAGTCTGGAACTCACTGCCTGGGGTGGTGGTGGAGGCGGGAACACTCACAACGTTTAAGAGGCATTTGGATGGGCACTTGAAATGCTACAACATTCAGGGCTACGGTCCAAATGCGGGAAAATGGGATTAAAATTAGAATGTGTTTGGTAACGGGCGGCACGGACACGATGGGCCGAAGGGCCTCTTTCTGTGCTATAGGACTCTATGACTCTATGACTCCATAGCTGACTGCAAGCCCCCCACACACCTGACCCCATCAGCACCCCCATACACCTGACTCCCAGCCCACCCCCCACACACCTGACCCCCTGAGACTCCACACACCTGACCCCCAGGCACCCCACTTACCCGATCCAGAGCCCCCACTCAACTGAACAGTCAACAGAGCTTTATTTGTCATTCGGTACCAAGGTACCGAACGAAACTACATAGCAGTCACACCAAAAAAAAGAACACAAGACACATAACCCCAACACAAATGTCCATCACAGTGACTCCAAACACCTCCTCACTGTGATGGAGGCAACAAAACTTCCACTCTCTTCCCCCATGCCCACGGACAGACAGCTCGTCCCCGACCGACCCGCACAGTCCCCGCAAGGGTGATGGAAGGCCCCGCGGCCGAGCCGTGCGCAGCTAAGTCCCGCGGCCGAGCCGCGCTGGGCGCTGTTAGGTCCCGCGGCCGAGTCGCACCGGGCAATGGAAGGCCCCGCGGCCAAGCCGCACCGGGCGATGTTAAGTCCAGCGGCCGAGCCGCACCGGGCGATGTTAGGTCCCGCGGCCGAGCCGCACCGGGCGATGTTAGGCCCCGCGGCCGAGGCGCACAGGGCACTGTTAAGTCCAGCGGCCGGGCCGCACAGGGGGATGTTAGGTCCCGCGGCCGAGCCGCACTGGGCGATGGAAAGCCCCGCGGCGGAGCCGCACCCCGCGCCGTGAGGAAGACACCTAAAAGAGAAAGGTTTCCCCCACCCCCCACCCACACCACCACCCCCCACCCACACAACGACCCCCCACCCACACCACCACCCCCCACCCACACCACCACCCATACACAAACAAAAAAAACAAAAACCATCCCAACACCGACACACAACAAAAAAAGAGGAAAAAAGACGAACAGACTGCTAGCGAGCCGCAGCCGTTAGGCGCCGCCACTTCCGCTGCGAGTCTGGTGTGTGAGGAGCTGAGGGGTCAGCTGTGTAGGGGCTGGGAGTCAGATGTGCGCGAGCGGGATGTGGTTCAGGAGTGTTGGGCGTGGGGGTGCGGCGCACATGTGTGGGGGGCTGGGTGTCATGTGTGTGTGTCTACTGGGGATCAGGTTCAGGAAACCCACATCCCACACACCTGACCACGATCCCCAGTAGACACACACACATGACACCCAGCCCCCACACATGTGCGCCCCACCCCCACGCCCAACACTCCTGAACCACATCCCGCTCGCGCACATCTGACTCCCAGCCCCTACACACCTGACCCCTCAGCTCCTCACACACCTGACTCGCAGCTCCCCACACAAATGAACACCTTGTCACCCAGCCCCACGGACACCTGTCCCCAGCCCCCCCACACTCATGAGCCCCAGCCCCGCACACACTTGAACCCCAGCCCTCCACACACCTGACCACCTCATCCCCCCACACACACCTGACTTCCAGCCCACCACACACTTGATCCCCTGCCCCCATCGCACCTGAGCTCCCCTGCCCCTCCCCACACATCTGAATTCCAGGCCTCCACGCACGTGGTCTCCTCAGACCCCCACACGCATAGCCGACCCCCAGCCCCCCACACACACACATGATCCCCAGCCTCCCCACACACCTGACCACTTTAGCCCCCCACATACCTGACTCCCAGCCCCCAACACACCTGACCTCAGCCCTCCACACACCTGACCCACTCAGCTTCCCACACCCCTGATCCCCACCATCCGCCACCCCTGAACCCCAACCCCGCACACACCTGACCGCCAGCCCTCCCAAATACCTGAACCCCAGACCCGCAAGCAGCTGATCCCCTGACTCCCCACACACCTGACACTGAGCCCCACCACACACACAAACCCCAGCCCCTCAAAAACCGGAACACAAGCCTCCCACCTACATGACCCCGAGCTCCCAATACACACCTGACCCCCAGACCCCCACACACCTGACCCACATACCCCCACACACCTAACCCCAGGCCCTCTCAAACCTGACCCCCAGCCGCCCAACACATCTGACCCACTGACCCGCCCAATATTTGACCCAAAGCCCCATCACACACCTGGCCCCCATACCCCCCACACACCTGACCAACTGACACACAGCCTCCGCACACACCTAACCCCCATTCCCCCACAAACCTGACCCACAACCGCCCAACACATCTGACCCACTAACACCCCAACATTTGACCCAAAGCCCCATCTCATACCTGACCCCACCACCCCAAACACCTGACATGGATAGAAAATTGGTTGACAGACAGAAAGCAAAGAGTGGGGATAAATGGGTCCCTTTCAGAATGGCAGGCAGTAACTAGTGGTGTACCGCAAGGCTCGGTGCTGGGACCGCAGCTATTTACAATATACATTAATGACTTGGATGAAGGGATTAAAAGTACCATTAGCAAATTTGCAGATGATACAAAGCTGGGTGGTAGTGTGAACTGTGAGGAAGGTGCTATGAGGTTGCAGGGTGACTTGGACAGGTTGTGTGAGTGGGCGGATGCATGGCAGATGCAGTTTAATGTGGATAAGTGTGAGGTTATCCACTTTGGTGCTAAGAATAGGAAGGCAGAGTATTATCTGAATGGTGTCAAGTTAGGAAAAGGGGACGTACAACGAGATCTGGGTGTCCTAGTGCATCAGTCACTGAAAGGAAGCAGGCAGGTACAGTAGGCAGTGAAGAACGCCGTTGGAATGTTGGCCTTCATAACAAGAGGAGTTGAGTATAGGAGCAAAGAGGTCCTTCTGCTGTTGTACAGGGCCCTAGTGAGACCACACCTGGAGTACTGTGTGCAGTTTTGTCTCCAAATTTGAGGAAGGATATTTTTGCTATTGAGGGCGTGCAGCGGAGGTTTACTAGGTTAATTCCCGGAATGGCGGGACAGTCATATGTTGAAAGACTGGAGCGACTAGGCTTGTATACACTGGAATTTAGAAGGATGAGAGGAGATCTTATCGAAACGTATAATATTATTAAAGGGTTGGACACGTTAGAGGCAGGAAACATGTTCCCAATGTTGGGGGAGTCCAGAACAAGGGGCCACAGTTTAAGAATAAGGGGTAGGCCATTTAGAACTGAGATGAGGAAAAACTTATTCAGTCAGAGAGTTGTGAATCTGTGGAATTCTCTGCCTCAGAAGGCAGTGGAGGCCAAATCTCTGAATAGACAATAGACAATAGACAATAGACAATAGGTGCAGGAGTAGGCCATTCAGCCCTTCGAGCCAGCACCGCCATTCAATGCGATCATGGCTGAGAGAGTTAGATAGAGCTCTTAAGGATAGCGGAGTCAGGGGGTATGGGGAGAAGTCAGGTGATTGAGACTGATCAGCCATGATCACATTGAATGGGGGTGCTAGCTCGAAGGGCCGAATGGCCTCCTCCTGCACATATTGTCTATTGTCTATTGTCTATTGACCCACTGACACACAGCCCCCTCACACACCTGAACCCCACCTCCCCACATACTGACTCCTGACCCCCCACGCACCAGAAAGCCAACCTCCAACACACACCTGACCCCAACGCCCACACACACCTCACCTACCGTCCCCCACACACCTGAACCCCAGCCCCGCACACAATTGACGCCCAGCCCCCCACACGCCTGACGCCCAGAATCCCCACACACATGACCCCAGCCCCTCACACACATGACCTCTAGTCCCCCCACACACCTGACCCGCTGATTCCCAGACCCCCACACATCTCACCCCCAGAGCCCCACATACCTGACCCCCAGCCCCCCCACACCCATCTGAACCCATCCCCGCACAATCCTGACCAGCACCGCACACACCTGATCCCATCAGCCCCCAACCGCATTGCTGACCCCAGCCCCACCCCACACACTTGAACCCCAGCCCCGAAAACACCTGATCTCCAGTCCGCACACATCTGACACCCTCACGCCTCCAACGCAACTGGCTCCCAGCTCCCCCACACACCTCACCCCTCAGCCCCCCACACACCTGACCCAATCCCCCCAACATACCCGACGGCAGCCCTCCACACGCCTGAAACCCTCAGCCCCCCAAACACCTGAGCCCCACCCCTCCGACTCACCTGAAATACAGTCCCGCACACACCTGATCCCTTGCCCGGACACACCTGGCACCAGCCCTCCCACACACCTGAACCCCAGTCCCAGACCCCCGGACGCCCACACGCAAGACCTGGATCCCCACAAACATAACCCCAGCCCCCACATACACATGACACCCAGTGTGCCCACACACCTGACCACCTGCTTCAGAGACCCCCATACACCTCACCTCCAGTCCCCCACATACGTGGGACCCATTCCCTCGACATACCTGACCCTCAGCCCCCACACACACCAGAACCCAGCGCGTAACACACCTGACTTCCTCCCCATGCACCTGACCCCACACTCCCCCCCACACACGTGACCCCCTCAGACCCCCACCCGCATAGCGGACACCCGCCCCCACACACACACGATTCCCAGCCTCCCCGCACACCTGACCACGTCAGCCCCCCACAAACCTGATTCCCAGCCCCCAACACACCTGACCTCAGCCCTCCACACACCTGACACACAGCCCGCGCACAGCTGGCCCCCTCAGCCCCCCACACACCTGACCCCCAGCCCGCGACATACCTGACCGCCTTGTCCCCAGCCCCTCGGACACCTGTCCCCAGCCCTCCCATACACCAGAACACCAGCCCCCCACACACCTGAACCCCAGCCCCCACACACCTGAACCCCAGCCCCCCACAAACCTGACCCCCATTGCTGACCCCCAGCCTTCCCCACACACCTAACACAGCCCCCACACAGCTGAATCCCTGATCCCATCACATAGCTGACCTCCAGCCCCGCACACAGCTGACGCCCAAACCCCACACGCCTAACTCCCTGATTCCCCACACACATGATCCCATCCCCCCACAAACATAATTCCCTGATCCAAAGACCCTCACACACACCTTAACCCAACCCCGCACACAGCTGACCTACAGCCCCCTGCCTACCTGACCCACAGCCCCTATACACCTGACACCCATCCCCCCATACACCTGAAACCAGCCCCCACACACATGAAACCCAAACCCCACACACACCTGAACCCTAGCCCCGCACACACCTGAACCCCAGCCCGTCCACACACCTGAACCCCAGCCCCCACACACATGAAACCCAACCCCACACACACCTGAACCCCAGCCCCGCACACACCTGGACCCCAGCCTCGTACACACCTGACCTACAGCCCCGCACACACCTGAAACCCAGCCCCGCACACAACTGAACTCCAGCCCCGCACGCACCTGAAACCCCAGCCCCGCACACACCTGAAACCCAGCCCCGCACACACCTGAACATCAGCACCGCACGCACCTGAAACCCAGCCCCGCACACACCTGAACCCCATCCCCCCACACTCCTGACGTGCAGCCCGCCCACACACCTGAACATCAGCCCCGCACACAGCTGACATCCAGCTCCCCACAAGACTGACCCCTTGAATCCCCACAGACATGACCCCAGTCCACATACTCCTGACACCCAGCCCCCATACACCTGGCCCCAGCCACCCCCCACCCACATGTTACACCCAGCCCCCAGACACCTGGACACCACTCCCCACATACCTGACCCTGATCCCCAGTAGCCACACACACATGACACGCAGCCCCATACACGTGCGAACCAGCCACACTCCTGAACCCCCCCCCACACCTTACTCCCACCCACCCCCACACTCCTGAAACACATCTCCCCCCCCGCACACCAGACTCCCAGCCCCTACATGACTGACTCACTCAGCCCCTCACACACCTGACTCCCAGCCCCACACACACCTGAACAACCTTGTCACAGCGCCCCCCGGGCACCTGTGTAGTGTCCCCATACACACCTGAAACCCAACCCCGCACACACCTGAACTCCATCCCTCCACACACCTGACCCCACTAGCACACCCCACACACCTAAGCCCACCCCCCACACACCTGACTCCCTCAAACACCACACACCTGACACCCTGCCCCCAACACACCTGAACCCCACCCCTCCGACTCAACTGACCGACAGCCCCGCACACACCTGAACCCTAGCTCCGCACACACCTAACCCCAGCCCTCCCACACACTTGAACTCCAGCCCTGCACATTCCTGAACCCCTGCCTCCCCACACATCTGACTACTTCAGCCCCCACACACACCTGAATCCCAGCCCCCCCCACACACCTGACCCCCTCAGCCCCCACACAACTGACCCCTTGCCACCAACACACCTGACATCAGCTCTCCACACACCTGACCACCTCAGCTTTCCACACCACTGACCTCCACCCCTCCGATACACCTGAACGCAACCCCGCACAAAGCTGAACCCCTGACTCCCCACACACCTGGCCCTGAGCTCCTCCCACACACCTGAACCCCAACCCCCCACAAACCGGACCACCAGCGTCCCCCACACATGACATCCTGCCCCCAACACACTTGACCTCAACCCTCCACACACCTGACACCTCCGACACACCTGAACCCCAGCTCTGCGCACACATCACACCCAGCTCCCAACACATACATGACCCCCAGTCTTCCACAAAACTGACTCCCAGCCCCTCATAAAACTGACGCCCAGCCCCCCCACACCTGACCCCCAGCCTCTCACAAACCTGACCCCAGCCGCCCCGCACACTTGACCACCAAACCCCCACACTCCTGACCCTCAGCCCCTCACATACTCGACCCCCAGCCGCCCAAAACATCTGACCCATTGAGCCCGCCCCAAACATTTGACCCAAAGCCCCATTACACACCTGCCCCCAACACCCCCCACACACCTGACCTACTGACCCACAGCCCCCGCACACAACTGACCCCCAGCCCCCCCCCCCACATACCTGACTCCTGGACCCCCACGCACCTGACAGCCAGCCCCCCCCCCCTCACACACACCTGACACCTGCCGCCCACACATCTGACCATCTGACCCACAGCCTACGCACACACCTGATCGCAGCCCCCATACATCTGACCCCCAGACCCCTACACACCAGACCCCCATTCCCCGCAAACATGACCCACAACCGCCCAACACATCTGACCCACTAACACCCACAACATTTGACCCAAAGCCCCATCTCATACCTGACCCCACACCCCCCAAACACCTGACCCACTGACCTACACCTCCCTCACACACCTGAACTCCACCTCCGCATACACAGCTGACTCCTGACCCCCCCCACGCACCAGAAATCCAGCCTCCCAACACACACCTGACCCCAACCCTCCCACACACCTCACCTCCAGTCCCCCACACGCCTGAACCCCAGCCCCGAACACAGCTGACGCCCAGCCCCCAAACACCTGAACCCCTGAATCCCCACACAAGACCCCAGCCCCCCACACACATGACCCCCAGTCACCCCACACACCTGACCCCCTGATTCCCAGAATCCCACACATCTCACCTCCAGAGCCCCACATACCTGACCCCCAGCCCCCCACACACACACCTGAACCCATCCCCGCACACACCTGACCAGCGCCGCACACACCTGACCCCCTCAGCCCCGACACGCATTGCTGACCCAAGCCCCCCCCACACACTTGAACCCTAGCCCCCCACACACTTGAACCCCAGCCCCGCACACACTTGATCTCCAGCCCGCACACACCTGAACCCCTCACCCCCCCGAATGCACCTGACTCCCAGCCCCCCCACACACCTGAATTCCTCAGCCCCCACACACCTGACCCCCACCCCTCCGACTCACCTGAACTACAGCCCCACGCACACCTGATCCCTAGCCCCGCACACACCTGACCCCCAGCCGTCCCACACACCTGAACCCCATTCCCAGACCACCAGACGCCCAGACGCCCACACGCCTGACCAGAATCCCCACACACATGACCCCAGACCCCCACACACATGACAACCAGTGCCCCCCAAAACCTGACCCCCTGATTCCGAGACCCCCATACACATCACCTCCAGTCCCCCACATACCTGACCCTCAGCCCCCACACCCAGCAGAACCCAGCGCGGAACACTCGTGACCTCCTCCCCATGCACCTGACCCCAGACCACCCCACACACGTGACCCCCTGCCCCCCCCCACACACCTGAACCCCACTCCCCACACATCTGACACCCGATTCCTCCCCCCACACACACTCCTGAACCACAGCCCCGCCGCACACCTGACCCGCAGCCCCCAGACACCTGACCTCCTCGGCCCCCCACACACCTGAACCCCAGCCCCCCCTCCCACACCTGACCAGCTTGTCACCCAAACTCCGGACACCTGACCCCAGCCGCCCCATACACCCGAAACCCAGTCTCCCACCCAGCTGAACACCTGCCCTGCACACACCTGACTCCCAGCCCCCCCACACACCTGCCCCCTGCCACAATACACCTGACCTCAGCCCTCCATGCACCTGACCCCCTCAGCTTTCCACACCACTTACCCCCACCCCTCCGATACACCTGAACGCCAGCCTTGCACACACCTAACCCAAAGCCATCCCAAACAACTGAACCACAGCCCCGCACAAAGCTGACGCCCTGACTCCCCACACACCTGACCCTGAGCCCCTCCCACACACCTGAAACCCAGCCCCCCACAAACCGGACACCCAGCCTCCCACACACATGGCACCCAGCTCGCAACACACACCTGACCCCCAGCCCTTCACAAAACTGACCCTCAGCCCCCCACACAACTGACCCCCAGACCCTGACACACATGACCCCCAGCCCCTCACATACCTTACCCCCAGCAGCCCAAAACTTCTGTGTGGGGGCTCGGGGTCAGCACAGCCTCAGCCTCTCACAAAACCGACCCACAGCCCCCACTCACCTGAACCCCAGACCCCTACTCACATGACCCCAGCCCCTTACAAACCTAACCCACACCCGCCCATCACACCTAACCCTCCGACCCACAACCCTGCACATAACTGATCCCCAGTCCCCCCACACAACTGACTCCTGCCCCCCCACGCACCTGACAGTCAGCCCCCCCATACTCACTTGACACCAACCCCCACACACACCTCACCTCCAGTCCCCCACACACTTGACCCCCATTCCCCCCACATACCTGACCCCCATCCCCCCTCTCACCTGACCCATTGACCCCCACACACACCCGAACCCCAGCCAGTGCAACTGACGCCCAACCCCTCACACGCCTGACCTCCAGCTCCGCTAACACCTGACGCCCTGCCCCCCAACAAACACCTGACCCCCTCAGCCCCCTGCACACCTGAACCCCAGCCCCCCACCCAGCTGAACTCCAGCCCCACACACATCTCAACATCACACGCCCCACACACATGAATCCCAGCCCTCCACACATCCGACCCCCTCAGCCTCCACATAGCTGGCCCCCAGCCCCCACACGCCTGACTCCCTCAGCGGTCCCCAGATAGCTGGCCCCCAGCCACCCACAAACCTGATCCCCAGCCCCCACACACCTGAACCACTCAGCCACACCCCACACACCTGAATCCCAGCCCCGCACACGTGACCCCCACAGCACCCCACACACACCTGACTCCCAGCCCTCCCAGACACCTGACCACCTCCGCAGCCCGCACACACCTGACACCCAGCCCCCCACACACCAGACAACCAGCCGCACCACACACCTGACCCCCTCAGCCATCCACAAACCTGACACCCATCCCTCAGACACAGCTGAACCCCAGCCCTCCCACAGACCTGACCCCCTCAGCCCCCCTCCCATATAGCTGAACCGTAACCCCGCACACAGCTGACACCCAGTCCCCACGCACCTGAACCCCACTCCCCACACACCTGACCTCTGATCACAAGTAGCTACACACATGACACCCAGCCCCCCACACACGTGCACCCCAGCCCCGCCCCCACACTACTGAATCACAGCCACCCCCCGCATACTTGACTCCCAGCCCCACACATCTGACCCCTTGATCCCACCACATACCTGACACCCAACACCGCACACACCTAACCACCTTCACCCAACCCTACTGACACCTGTCACCATTCCCCCCCAACATACCTGAACACCAGCACCGCACACATCTGAACTCCAGCGCCGCATACACCTGACACCCAGTCCCCACACACCTGACCCCAGCCCCCCCCACACACGTCACTCCCAGCCCCCACACACATGAACCCTAGTCCCCACACACCTGATCTCCAGTATACACACACACATGACACCCAGCCCCCCCCCCCCCACATACGTGCACCGCAGCCCCCCCCCCCCACTTCTGAACAACAGCCACCTCCCCCACACACACACCTGACAATCAGACCCCAGACACCGGAGTTACTGATGACCAACCCCCACACACACCTGACCCCACCAGCCCCCCACACACCTGAACACATTGTCGCCCAAACCCCCGGACACATGTCCTCCAGCCACGCACACACTTGATCCCCAACCCCCACAAACACATCTGACCCCCTCAGCATACCCCCAGACACCTGACCCACAGCCCCCCACACAGCTGACTCCTGGCCCCCACGCACCTGACAGCCAGACCCCCCCACACACACCTGACACCAAACCCCCCACACACCTCACCTCACGTCCCCTTCATACCTGATCCCCCAGTCCCCCCATACACTTGACCCACAGCCCACCACTCAACTGACCCTGACCGCCACACATCTGGCCCCCTGGCCGCCAGCCCCCACACACCTGACCCCAGTCTCTCACACACACCTGACCCAAAGTCCCCACACACCTGGTCCCTGATCCTCAGTAGCAACACACACACGAAACCCAGCCCCCCACATACGTGCCCCCCTAGCCGGCCCCCACACCATTTGAACCACAGCCCCCCCCCCCTCGCACACCTGAAAACCACCCCCCACACATCTGACACCCAGCACGCCACACACATACCCCCAGCCCCCACACATACCAGAACACCTTGTCACCAAGCACCTCGGACAGCTGTCCCTCAGCCCCCCCGCACACCAACACAAGCGCGCACATACCTGACCCCCTTGGAATCCCTCCAATTAGCTGACCCCAGCCCCCCACACATCTGATCCCCAGCCCTCCACACACACCCGAACCCCAGCCACAGAGCAACTGACGCCCAACCCCCCACACACCTGACAACTTCAGCCCCCCACACACCTGACCCCCACAGCCCCCACACTCCTGAACAACTTGTTACCCAGCCCCCTGGACACCTTTTCCCCAGCCCACAACAAACTTGAACACCAGCCATGCACACACCTGAACACCAGCTCCGCACACAGCTGAACCCGAGCCGCCCACACAGCTGACCCCATCAGCAGCCCCCAACATAACTGACCCGCAGCCTACCACACACCTGATTCCCTGCCCCCCCACATACATGACCCCCTCGCCCACCAAACACCTGACACCCTGCCCCCAACACACCTGACCTCAACCAAAGGTAAATCATGTCTGACGAATCTTATAGAATTTTTCGAGGATGTAACTAGTAGAGTGGATAAGGGAGAACCAGTCGATGTGTTATATCTGCACTTTCAGAAGGCCTTCGACAAGGTCCCACATAGGAGATTGGTGTACAAACTTAAAGCACACGGTATTGAGGGTTCAGTGTTGAGGTGGATAGAAAATAGGTTGGCGGACAGGAAGCAAAGAGTAGGAATAAACGGGTCCTTTTCGGAATGGCAGGCAGTGACTAGTGGGATACCGCAAGGCTCAGTGCGGGGACCCCAGTTATTTACAGTGTATATTAATGATTTGGACGAGGGAATTGAATGCAACATCTCTAAGTTTGCGGATGACACGAAGCTGGGTGGCAGTGTTAGCTGCGAGGAGGATGCTAGGAGGCTGCAGAGTGACTTGGATAGATTAGGCGAGTGGGCAAATGCATGGCAGATGCAATATAATGTGGATACATGTGAGGTTATCCACTTTGGCGGCAAGAACAGGAAAGCAGAGTATTACCTGAATGGTGACCGATTGGGAGAAGGGGAAATGCAACGGGACCTGGGTGTCATGGTGCACCAGTCATTGAAAGCAAGCATGCAGGTGCAGCAGGCAGTGAAGAAAGCGAATGGTATGTTGTCGTTCATAGCAAGAGGATTTGAGTTTAGGAGCAGGGAGGTTCTGCTGCAGTTGTACAGGGCCTTGGTGAGACCGCACCTGGAGTATTGTGTGCAGTTTTGGTCTCCTAACCTGAGGAAAGACGTTCTTGCCTTAGAGGGAGTACAGAGAAGGTTCACCAGATTAATCCCTGGGATGGCGGGACTTACATGAGGAAAGACTGGATAGACTGGGCTTGTACTCGCTGGAATTTAGAAGACTGAGGGGGATCTTATAGAAACATATAAAATTCTTAAGGGGTTGGAGAGGCTAGATGCGGGAAGATTGTTCCCGATGTTGGGGGAGTCCAGAACCAGGGGTCACAGCTTAAGGATAAGGGGGAAGTCTTTTAGGACCGAGATGAGAAAACATTTCTTCACACAGAGTGGTGAGTGTGGAATTCTCTGCCACAGAAGGTAGTTGAGGCCAGATCATTGGCTATATTTAAGAGGGAGTTAGATGTGGCCCTTTTTGCTAAAGGGATCAGGGGGTATGGAGAGAAGGCATGTACAGGCTACTGAGCTGAATGGTCAGCCATGATCATATTGAATGGCGGTGCAGGCTCGAAAGGCCGAATGGCCTACTCCTGCACCTATTTTCTATGTTTCTATGTTTCTAACCCTCCACACACCTGACCGCCGCAGCCCCCCCCCCCCACCGCTGAACCCACGCCTCCGACACACCTGAACTCCAGTCCCGCACATAACAGAAACCCAGCCCCCCACACATCTGACTTCCACCCCCCAAACACCTGACACCCAGCCCCCCCCATACACCTGACCTCAACACCACACACCTGACCCCCAGCCCACCACAAACCTGACCCACTGCCTCCACACACACCTGAACCCTGCCCCGCACAAACATGACTTTCACCCCCACACAAACCTGACATCCAGCCCCCCACACCTGACACCCAGCCCCCCATACACCTGACCTCAACCCCCCACACACACATGTGACCCGCAGCCCCCACAAATCTGAACCCCAATCCCCACACACCTGAACACTGATCCCCGTAGCCACACACACCTGACCACCTCAGCCCACCACACACCTGACACCAAGCCCCACACACACCTGACCAATTTGTCACCAGCCAACCGGACACCTTTCCCCAACCCCCACCCACACCCCTGAACCCAAGCACCGCACACACCTGAACCCCAGCCATCCACATACATGAACCTCTCATACCCCCACCCACATACCTGACCCCCTTCCCCCCCCACATATCTGACACCCAGTCCCCACAAACCTGACCTCTGATCCCCAGTAGCCACAAACACATGACTCCCAGCCCCCCACATACGTGCCCCCCAGCTCACCCCCCCATTCCTGAACCACAGCCCCCCCCACACACAACTGACAACCAGACCCCACACACCGGAGCAACTAATTCCCAACCCCCTCCCACACCATAAACCCAGCGCCCCTCACACCTGGCCCCAGCGCTCCACACAATTGCCCCTCAGCTGATCCACACACCTGATCCCCATCCTGCCACATACCTGACCACGGACTCCCACACACCTGACACCCACCTCACAACACACGTGACCCTCTGACGCCCCATACACCTGGGCCCCATTAGCCCACACACATGGCCCCTTGACCCCAGCCCCCGCACACACCTAACTACCAGCCCCCCACACACATTCCCCCCAGCGCCCCACACACCTGACCCCCAGCCATCCAACGCACCTGAAACCCAGCCCCGCGCACACCTGACCACCCGAACCCCACACACCTAAGCAACCGACCCCGCACACCTGACCGCTAGACCTCCAGCCCCCACACGCAACTGACACCCAGCCACACAGATACATGACCTCCAGCTCTGCCACAAACCTAACTCTTAGCCCCCCGCACACCTGACCCACTGAGCCCCACCACCCTACACACCCGAACCCCTTGCCCCAAGCTCCCCCAGACACCTGACATCCCCGACACACCTCTTCCCCAGCCCCCCTACAATCCTGACCTCCAGGCACCTTCTCACAAACCTGACCCCGAGCCCCCCACTCCCACCTGACCCACTGAGCCACAGACCCCGACATATCTGACACCCATCCCTTCACACACCTGAACCCCTGATCCCCACCTACCCCCACACACCTGAAACCCAGCCCGCCACACACCTGACACCCAGCCTCCCACAAACCTGAACCCCAGCCCACCACACACCTGACCCCCAGCCCTCCCACACACCTGAACCCCAGACCCTCCCACACCTGAACCCCAGCCCCCACACACACCTGACCACCCGACCACTCACAGCAGACGTCCAGCCCCCCCACCAGCCTGACCCACTAACGCACCACACACACGACACCAGCCCCCCACCGACATGGCCACCAGTAACCCCAGGCACCTGACACCCAACCCCTCGCCCAGACACACCTGAACCCCAGCCCCAGAACAGATCTGTCACCGAGCCCCACCACACACCTGTCCCATCACACCCAGCCCAACCACACACCTGAAACCCAGCCCCCCACACACCTAACTCCCAGCGCCCCGGACACCAGACCCCCAGCCCACCCCACATATCTGACACCCATATCCCCCACAGACATGTACACCAGCCCCCCCCACATTCCTGACCTGTAGCCCCCCGCAAACTTAACCCCAGCCACCCCACACATCGGACATTCTCCCCTCCCCCACATACCAGACCCCCTGCCCGCATCCCCCCACAACCTGACCAACTGACATCAGTCCACCACACACCTGACACCCTGACAAGTGTTTGACCTGTCACCCAGCACCCTCACACACCTGAACCCCTAAACCCTAGCCTCCCCCACACACACCTGACCACTTTGTCACCCAGCCCTCACACACCTGTTCCCCAGCCTCTGACACACCTGACCCCATTGCCCCCAGCCCCCCCCCCCCACAATCCTGACCCCCAGCCCTCCCACATACCTGACCCCCAGCCGGCCACACACCTGAACCCCAGCCGCTCACACAGCTGACCCACAGCCCCTCTCACACCTGACGCCCAGCCCCCCCACCACGCCTGACCCACTGGCTTACCACACACACGAAAGCAGCCCCGCACACACATGACCCCCATTAACCCCAGACACCTGACGCCCTGACACCGTCACCCACACACCTGACCACTCGCCCCCACACACCTGCCCACCAGCGGCCCCACACACCTGCCCCCAGCCGCCCCCACACAAGTGATACCCAGCCCCCCACAAAACGACCCACCAGCACCACCAAACACCGCGGCCCCGCGCACACCTGACCACCCGAACCCCACACACCTAAGCACCCGACCCCACACACCTGACCCCTAGACCTCCAGCCCCCACACGCACCTGACACCCAGCCACCCAGATACATGACCTCCAGCTCTGCCACACACCTGACTCCTAGCCCCCCGCACACCTGACCCACTGAGCCCCACCACCATACACACCCGAACCCCTTGCCCCAAGCCCCCCACTCCCACCTGACCCACTGAGCCACAGACCCCTACATACCTGACCACTCGATCCCTTCACACACCTGAACCCCTGATCCCCACCTACCCCCACACACCTGAAACCCATCCCGCCACACACATGACCCCCAGCCCCCCACACACCTGAACCCCAGCCCACCACACACCTGACCACTCGCCCCCACACACCTGCCCACCTGCGGCCCCACACACCTGTCCCCAGCCGCCCCCACACAAGTGACACCCAGCCCCCGGACAAAACGACCCACCATCCCCACCAAACACTATACAACCAGCCCCGCTGCACACACTTCACACCCAGGCCCCACACACCTGACCTCCAAACCCCCCACTCAACTGACCCCACGGCGCCACACACCTGAAAACCAGCCCTCCCTACACACCTGAAACCCTGACCCCCACTCACCTAACCCCCAGCCTTCCACAGATCTGACCCCTCAGCCCCCAACACGCATGACCCCCAGCCCTGCCACACACCTGACACCCAAACCTGCCCTACACACCTGACCTCGCCCCCCACATACACGACCCGCATCCCCCCCACACACACGCAACCCCCTGACGCCACACAAACCTGGGCCACAGCACCCCCCACACGTGAACAACTCACACCTGCGCCCCCACACACCTGCCTACAACCCCGTACACACCTGACCCCCACAGAACACACCTGACCCACAGCCCCCACACACATGACACCCAGCCCTCCCACACATTTGACGCCAAACCCCCCCACACACCTGACACCAGCCCCCCAGACACCTGACCCCCAGCCCTCCCACGCGCCTGAACTTCAGCCCCGGCATACCTGACCACCCGACCGTCACACAGCTGACGCCAACGCCCCACACACCTGAACTCCATCCTGCCACACACTTGACCATGGCTCCCCATACACTTGATCCCCCGCCCCACCCACCTGGGCCCCAGCACCCCAAACAACCGCCACCCAGCCCCCCAGATACATGACCTCCAGCCCTTCCACACACCTGACTCCAAGCCCCCCACACACACCTGACCCACTGAGCCCTAGCCCCTCCTGCACACGTTCCCCCCTTGCCCAAGCCCCCCCAGACACCTGACACCCATCCCACCACACACCCCTCCCCAGCTCCCCTACAATCCTGACCTCCAGGCACCCTCTACAAACCTGACCCCGAGCCACCCACATACATCTGATCCCCCTGAGCACCAGACCCCAACATATATGACCCCCATCCCCACACATTACTGAACTCCTGATCCCCAGCCTCCCCCACACACCTCACCCCCAGCCCTCTACACACCTGAACCCCAGCTCCTCACATACCTGATCCCCAGCCCCACAACCCCCACACTCCTAATCACCAGCCCTCCCATACATCTGAAACCCAGCCGCTCACACACCTGAAACACAGCTCCCCACACACCTGACTCCCAACCCCTCACACGCCTGACCCCCAGCCTCCCCCACAAACCTGCCCCCAGCCCCCCACACACCTGAACCCCAGCCCCTCACACACCTGACCCACAGCCCCACACCCCCACACACTTAACCACCAGCCCTCCCACACATCTGAAACCCAGCCTGAAACACAGCTCCCCACACACCTGACCCCCAGCCCCCCCCCAACATACCTGACACCCAGCACACCACACACCTGACCCCAAGCCCACCCACACACCCTAACCCTCGGTCCCCAACACACCTGAAACCAAGCCCCTCCACCAAACAGCTGACCTCCCGACACCCAAGCAGCTGACGCATGACCCACTGACTCACCATAAGCACGAAACGAGCCCCTCACACACATGGCCCCCAGTATCACCCGACACCTGACCCCCTGATCCCAGATAACCACACACCTGAACCCTCGCCCCCACACACCTGACACCTAGCCCCACACACGTGATCCCCAGCCCCACAACAGACCTGACAACGAGCCCCACCACACACCCGCCCCCTGACACACAATCTCGTCACACACCTGAAACCTAGCCCCCCTACACACCTAACCGCCAACGTCCCGGACACCTGATCCCCAGCCCAACCCACACATCTGACATCCAGCCCCCCACTCACCCGAACACCAGCCCCACACATCGGACTTCCTGACCCTCCTACACATCAGGCCCCCTGCACCCAGACCCCCAAAATCAGACCAACTGACACCCAGACCCCACATACACGACCCCCATCCCCCCCCACACACACGCAACCCCCTGACGCCACACAAACCTGGGCCACAGCACCCCCCACACGTGAACAACTCACACCTGCGCCCCCACACACCTGCCTACAACCCCGTACACACCTGACCCTTCAGCCCCCACAAAACACACCTGACACACAGCCCCCCACACACATGACACCCAGCCCTCCCACACAATTGACGCCAAACCCCCCCACACACCTGACACCAGCCCCCCAGACACCTGACCCCCAGCCCTCCCACGCGCATGAACTTCAGCCCCGGCATACCTGACCACCCGACCGTCACACAGCTGACGCCAACGCCCCACACACCTGAACTCCATCCTGCCACACACTTGACCATGGCTCCCCATACACTTGATCCCCCGCTCCACCCACCTGGGCCCCAGCACCCCTGACAACCGCCACCCAGCCACCCAGATATATGACCTCCAGCCCTTCCACACACCTGACTCCAAGCCCCCCACACACACCTGACCCACTGAGCCCTAGCCCCTCCTGCACACGTTCCCCCCTTGCCCCAGCCCCCCCCCCCAGACACCTGACACCCATCCCCCACACACCCCTCCCCAGCCCCCCTACAATCCTGACCTCCAGGCACCCTCCACAAACCTGACCCCGAGCCACCCACATACATCTGATCCCCCTGAGCACCAGACCCCAACATATATGACCCCCATCCCCACACATTACTGAACTCCTGATCCCCAGCCTCCCCCCACACATCTCACCCCCAGCCCTCTACACACCTGAACCCCAGCTCCTCACATACCTGATCCCCAGCCCCACACCCCCCACACTCCTAATCACCAGCCCTCCCATACATCTGAAACCCAGCCGCTCACACACCTGAAACACAGGTCCCCACACACCTGACTCCCAGCCCCTCACACGCCTAACCCCCAGCCTCCCCCACAAACCTGCCCCCCAGCCCCCCACACACTTGAACCCCTGCTTGCCACACACCTGACCCCCAGCCCCAAGCCCCCCACACACCTGACACCCAGTCCCCCCGCACACCTAACCCCCAGCCCTCTACACACCTGAACCCCAGCCCCTCACACACCTGGATCACAGCCCCACACCCCCACACACTTAACCACCAGCCCTCCCACACATCTGAAACCCAGCCGCTCACACACCTGAAACACAGATCCCCACACACCTGACCCCCAGCCCCCCCCCAACATACCTGACACCCAGCACACCACACACCTGACCCCAAGCCCACCCACACACCCTAACCCTCGGTCCCCAACACACCTGAAACCAAGCCCCTCCACCAAACAGCTGACCTCCCGACACCCAAGCAGCTGACGCATGACCCACTGACTCACCATAAGCACGAAACGAGCCCCTCACACACATGGCCCCCAGTATCACCCGACACCTGACCCCCTGATCCCAGATATCCACACACCTGAACCCTCGCCCCCACACACCTGACACCTAGCCCCACACACGTGATCCCCAGCCCCACAACAGACCTGACAACGAGCCCCACCACACACCCGCCCCCTGACACACAACCTCGTCACACACCTGAAACCTAGCCCCCCTACACACCTAACCGCCAACGTCCCGGACACCTGATCCCCAGCCCAACCCACACATCTGACATCCAGCCCCCCACTCACCCGAACACTAGCCCCACACATCGGACTTCCTGACCCTCCTACACATCAGGCCCCCTGCACCCAGACCCCCAAAATCTGACCAACTGACACCCAGACCTCCACACATCTGACAACCTGACCCCCAAACACCTGTCCCCCAGCCCCCTCACACACCTGAACCCCTGATCCCCAGCCCCCCACACCTGACCACCTTGTCACCCAGCCCTTCACACACCTGTTCCCCAGCCCACTCACACACCTGAACAAATGAGGCCAGACCTTCCACAGACCTGACCCACAGCTCCTACATACACCTGATACCCAGCCCCCCACACATCAGAAACCCAGCCTGCCACCCACCTGAATGGCAGCCCCCCACAAACCTAACCCTCAGCCCCACACACCTGACACCCAGCCACTCACACACCTGACCCCCAGCCCCTAGTCCCCCCACACACCTGACCCCAGCCCTTCCACACACCTGACCCACAGCCCCCCAACACACCTGATCCCCAGTCCCCACATACCTGACCCACAGCCCCGCCATACACCTTGCCCCCAGCCGCCCACATTTCTGACACCAACCTGCCACCCACCTGAACGCCAGCCCCCCACACACCTGAACCACAGCCCTCCCACACATCTGACCCCCAGCCCTCCCACACACCTGACCCTGATCCCAGACACCCATACAACAGAACCCATGCCCCCCACACTCCTTACCCCAGCCCCTCACACACCTAACTCCCAGCCCGCCACATACGGCCCTCAGCCCCCCCGCATACCTGATCCCCTCAGCCCCTCATAAGCCTGACCCCAGCCCCCTACACACCTGACCGCCAGCCCGCCACACACTTGCGCCAGCCCCCCCACACCTGACCCCCAGCCCCCGCACACAACTGACCTCCAGCAACACCACACACCTGTCCTCCAGCCCCCACACACCTGACCCCCAGCCCCCCACTCACCTGACCCACTGACCCACAGCTCCCGCACACAACTAACCACCAGCCTCCCCACAAAACTGACCCCCAGCCCCCAACACAAACATGAACCCCAGCCCCGCACAAACCTGACCTCCAGCCCCTGCATTCCTGAGCCCCAGCCCCCCACACACTTGATCACCAGACCCATACACACACCTGATCCCCAGCTCCCCCCCATACGCCTGAAAACCAGCCCCAACACACCTGAGCAACTGGAGCAACAGAGGCCCAAGCGTTTCACACACCTGACCACCACCCCCACGCATCTAACCCCCTCACCACCAGCACTTCACACACCTGAACCCCAGCCCCATCACACCTCTGACCCTCAGACCCCCCAGGCATCTGACTCTCAACCACCCCCAAATACCTGACCCCAAGCCCCTCCAACCCACCTGACACCCACCCGCCCATACAACTCACCCGCAGGCCCCTCACGCACCTGAACCCCTGCCCCACACACACCTGTCCCCCAGACCCCACACACATGACACCCTGCCCCCGCACACCAGACCCCTTGACGCCCAGCCTACCCCTCACATGACACTCAGCCCCCCGCACACGAGACCCACTGACACCCAGCCTCCGCACAATCCTGACCCCAGCTCCCCACAAACCTGACCCCCAGCCCCCCAAACACCTGACCCCCAGCCCCTCCATCATCCGACCCACAGCCCCATCACACACATGACCCCCACAACCCACACACACCTGACCCCAGCACACACCTAACCCCCAGCCCCACACACACCTGACCCCCAGCACCCCACACACCTGACACTCAACCCCCCCCCCACACGCCAGCCCCCAGCCCCACACACATGACCCCCAACCACCGAACCCCCTGACCCCCACACACCTGAGCCCCAGCAACCCCCAACACACATAAGCCACACCCCCTCCCCACACGCAAATGCAACACAGCCCCCCCACACACTTGATCCCCTGACCCACAGCCCCGCACACACACCTGACCCCCAGCCTCCCCACAAACCTGACCCCCTGATCCCCCAGCCCCCCACAAAACTGACCCCACCCCCACAACACACCTGACACCCAGCCCCACCACACACCTGCTCCCTGACCCGCAGCATCAACACACACCAGACATCCAGCCCCCCACACACAACTGACCTACTGACCCCCAGCCCCACCGCACACCTGACACCCTTATCCCCGCACATACCTGACCCCAGCCCCCACACGTAGGTTACACCCAGCCCCCACATACACGTGACCATCCAATACCCCACACAGCTGATCCACAGCCCCACATCACACACACACCTGACCCCCTGACCCCAGCACACGCCTGACCCCCAGCTCCCCAAATACGTGACCCACAGCCCCCTCCACATAAAGAAACCCCAGCCCCCATACAAACTTGACCCCCAAACCCCACATAGCTGACCTAGAGCTCCCACACCCACCTGTTTCCCAGGCCCCGATTCACCTGACCCACAGCACCCCACACACCTGACACCCAGCCCGGCACACACCTGACCCCCAGGCCCCCATTCACCTGACCCCCTGACCCACACACATCTGACCACCAGCCCCCTCACACACCTGAACCCCTGACCCCTATATCCCACACAACTGACCCCTAGCCGCCAACATGTGATCCCCAGCACCCCACACAACTGCCCCGCAGCCCGCCCACACATTGGAACCCCTGACCCCCAGCCGCCCCACACCTCTGACCTACAGCCCCCTCACACACGTGACCCCCTGTCATCCAGATTCCCAAACACATGACCTCCAGCCCCCCTATACGCCTGACCCCCTGACTCCCCACACACATGACCCCCAGCCTCCCACTCACACGACCCCCATCCCCCCAACAAGCCTGACCCCCATCCCCCATAAACCTGAGGCTCCAGCCCCGCCACACACCTGACACCCAACCCCACCAAACACCTGACCCTAGCCCGCCACCCACCAGATCACCAGCCCTCCAGGCAGCCCCCCAAATAAATGACACCAAACCCCCCACACACCTGACACCCTTACCCACAGCACGTCACATTTTGAACCCCCAGCACCCCCACACATCTGACCCCCTGCCCCCCTCACACCTGACCCCAAGCCCCCCACACACTGGACCCCCAGTCCTCCCACGCACCTGACCCCACCTTCCACACACCGGAACCCCAGCACCGCGCACATCTGACCACCCGATCCCGACACAGTTGACGCCCAAACGCCCACACACCTGATCCCCAGCGTTCCACACACCTGACCCCAGCGTTCCACACACCTGACCACGGCCCCACACACACCCGAACCCCACCCCCCGCCACAGGTGACCCCCTGTTGCCCCACACACCTGGGCCCCAGTACCCCACACACCTGGCCCCTTGACCACAGCCCCCGCAAACACTTGTCCACCAGCCCCCCACACACCTGACCCCCAGCCCTCCAACGCACCTGAACCCCAGCACCGCGCACACCAGACCACCCGACCCCCCACGCACCTGACCACCCGACCCCACACACCTGACCCCTTGTCCTCCAGCCTCCACACGCACCTGACATCCAGCCACCCAGACACATGACCTCCTGCCCCGCCGCACACCTGACTCCTAGTCCCCCCACACACCTGACCAATGAAACCCAGCCCCCCTTACACACCTGACCCCCTTGCCCCAAGCCCCCCAGACACCTGACACCCATCCCCCACACACCGCTCCCCAAGCCCCCCCCCGACAATCCTGACCTCCAGGCACCTCCCCACAACCCTGACCCCGAGTCCCCAACACACACCTGACACCCAGCCCCCCCCCACACATCTGACCCCCAGCCCGCCAAACACCTGGAACCGAACCCCCCACACACCTAACCCCCAGCATTCCCACACACCTGAACCCCTGATCCCCAGCCACCCCCACACACCTGACCACTCTGTCACCCAGCCTCCCAGACACCTGTTCCCCAGCCCCTCACACAACTGACTCCTTGCCCCCAACCCCCGCCACAAACCTGACCCCAAGCGCTCCCACACACCTGACCCCAGCCTGCCACACACCTGAACCCCAGCCCCTCACACACCTGAACCCCAGACCCACACACACCTGAAACCCACCCCACACACAGCTGCCACCCAGCCCCACACACACCTGACCCCCAGCGCCCCCAAACACGTGACCTCCCGACACCCACGCAGCTGACGCCCAGCCCCCACACGCTTGACCCACTAACTCACCACACACACTGACCCACTGACTCACCACACACCACACCAGTTACCCCAGATACCTGCCCCCTGATCCCACACACCCACACACCTGACCCCTCGCCCCCACACACCTGACCCCTCGCCCCCACACACCTGACCCCCCCAGCCCCACAACAGACCTGACCTCCTGCCCCAACACACACCTACCCCCTGACACCCAGCCTCATCACACTCCTGAAACCCAGCCCACCACAGACCTGTTCCCCAACCCCCCACACACATGACCATCAGCGCCCCCACACACCTGGCCCTCAGCCCCTTCCCCACACACGTGACGCCCAGCCCTCTCACAAAACGAACCACCAGCCCCACCAAACACCTGACACCCAGCCCCCCTATACACACTTTACCCCCAGACCCCACACACCTGACCTGCATCCCCAAAACACCTGCCCGCAGCCCACCACCTGACCCCAAGCCCCCCACACACCTGCTCCCAGCACACCCACACACCTGACCTCCAAACCCCCCACACACCTGAACCGCAGCCTGCCACACACCTGACCACCAGCACCCAGCCCCTCACACACATGACCACCAGCCCACCACACACCTGAAACCAAGCCCCCCAACAAACAGCTGACCTCCCGATCCCCACGCAGCTGACGTCCAGCCCCCCACACGCCTGACACACTGACTCACCACACACACGAAACCAGCCCCCCACACACATAACCCCTAGTATCCCCAGACACCTGACCCCCTGATCCCAGATACCCACATACCTGACCCCTCGCCCCCACACACCTGACCCCCAGCCCCGCAACAGACCTAAAACCGAGCCCCACCACACACCCGCCCCCTGACACCCAGCATCACAACACATCTGAAACCTACCCCCCCTACACACCTAACCTCCAAGCGCCTCGGACACCTGACCCGGAGCCCACCCCGCACACCTGACATCCAGCCCCCACACACCTGAACCCCAGCTCCCAGACCCCCACAGCCTGACCGACTGACACCCAGACCTCCACACACCTGAAACACAACTTCGCCATACACCTGAACCCCAGCCCCCCACACATCTGACCCCCAGCCTGCCACCCACCTGAACGCCAGCCCTCCCACCTGACCTCCAGCCCTCCCACAAAACGAACCACCAGCCCCACCAAACAAGTGACATCCAGCCCCCCTACACACACTTGACCACCAGACCCCACACACCTGACCTGCATCCCCATAAAAGATGACCCCCAGCCCCCTACACACCTGACCCCCAGCCCCAACTCACCTGTCCCTTAGCCCCCCACACATCTGACCCCTCAGCCACCAACACGCATGAACCCCTGCCCCCAGACCCCCACACACCTGACCACTTTGTCTCCCAGCCCCCCCAGCACCCCCCCCCCCCACATACCCCTGACCCCTAGTCTCTCCCACGCACCTGACGCCAGCCCTCCCACACACCTGAATCACAGCCGCGCACACAACTGACCACCCAGCTCCCCACAAACCTGATCCCCTACAAGCCTGACAAACAGCCCCCCATAAACCTGAGCCCCCAGCCCCGCCACACACCTGACACCCAACCCCCCCCCCACCAACTGGCGCCCAGCCCGCCACACACCCGATCCCCTGACCCACAGTCCCCACACATACCTGACCACCAGCCCTCCAGGCAGCCTCCCAAACAAATGACCCTAGACCCACAACACACCTGACCCACTGGCCCACAGCACGTCACATTTCGAACCACCAGCCCCTCCCCACACACTTGACCCACAGCCTCCCCATACACCTTACCCCCAGCCCTCCAAC
Source organism: Rhinoraja longicauda (assembly GCF_053455715.1). Classification (NCBI taxonomy): domain Eukaryota; kingdom Metazoa; phylum Chordata; class Chondrichthyes; order Rajiformes; family Arhynchobatidae; genus Rhinoraja; species Rhinoraja longicauda. The sequence goes on from NW_027601315.1 coordinate 92,268, forward strand.
GCACATGAGTCCCAGCCCCGCGCACACCTGACCACCCGACCCCGACACAGCTGACGGCCAACCCCCCACACACCTGATCCCCAGCCTGCCACACACCTGACAACGGCCCCGCACACAACCGACCCTCAACCCCCCACCACACGTGACCCTCTGACGCCCCACACACCTGAGCCCCAGCCCCACACACACACCTGAACTTCAACACCCCCCACAAAAGAGACCCCAGCTCCCACACACCTGACCCTCAGCGTCCCACACACCTGACCCGCTGACCCGTAAACCCCGAAAACACCTGACACCCAGTAACCCACACACGTGACCCCCCGCCCCTCCCACAAACCTGATCCCCATAACCCCCACACAGGTGACTCCCAGCCCCAACACACGTGAACCCCAGCCCACCTCACACGTGACCCGCAGCCAACCAAACACCCGACTCCCTGACCCCCATACTTGACCCCCAGCCCTCCACTTAGCTGACACACTGACACCCAGGCCCCATAAATTTCACCCCTGACCCCCTCCACATCTGATCCCCTGACCTCCCAGCCACCGTACACCCCGAACCCCATGCTCCCCCACACACCTGAGCCCCCCCACACACCTGAGCCCCAGCCCCAATACAAACGCAACCCAGCCGCCCCCCCACACACTTGATCCCCTGACCAACACCCCCCGCACACACACCTGACTCACAGCCCCCCACCAACCTGACCCCTTATCCCCCCAGCCCCTAACAGACCTGACCCCCACCCCCACAACAAACCTGACCCCACCCCCCACACACCTACCCAATCCCCCACACACCTGAAACACAACCCCGCCATACACCTGACACACAGCCCCCAGCCCCCCCAACCACCTGACCCCCACCACTCCCACACACCTGACCACCAGTCCTCCCATACACACGAAACCCAGCCCCCAACACACCTGACTCCCAGGCCTCCACCTCTCCACATACCTGAAACCCAGCCCGCCACACACCTGACCCCCAGCCCTCCCACGCACCTGAACAACAGCCCCTCACACACGTGAAGCCCAGACCCCCACACGCCTGACCCACTTACTAACCACACACACGAAACCAGCCCCCAAACACATGAACCCCAGTAACCCCAGACACCTGACTCCCTGATCGCAGACACCCACACACCTGTGCCACCCAGTCCCCCTACACACACTTGACCACCAGACGCCACCCAACTGAACCCCCAGCCCCCCAAAAACATTACAACCCAACCACGACCAGCTGACGCCCAGCCCCCCACACGCCTGACCCACTGACACACCACACACACGACCCCAGCCCTCCCACACATGTGACCCCCAGCACTGCCTCACACCTGACCCCCAGCCCCCACACATCTGACCCCCAGCCTGCCAGACACATGAACCCGAGCCCCTCACACACCTGACCCGCAGCCCCCAGCCCCCCAAACCACCTGACCCCCACCACTCCCACACACCTGACCACCAGCCTTCCCATACACGCGAAACCCAGCCCACAACACACCTGACTCCCAGCCCTCCACCCCCCCCCACATACCTGAAACCCAGCCCGCCACACACCTGACCCCCAGCCCTCCCACGCACCTGAACCACAGCCCCTCACACACCTGACGCCCAGACCCCCACACGCCTGACCCACTTACTCACCACACACACGAAACCAGCCCCCAAACACATGAGCCCCAGTAACCCCAGACACCTGACCCCCTGATCGCAGACACCCACACACCAGACCTCTCGCCCCCACACACCTGACCCCTCACCCCCACACACCTAACACCCAGCCCCACAACAGACCTGACACCCAGCCCCACCACACACCTTCCCCATGGCACCCAGCTTCATTACACTGTTGAACCCCCCCCTCCCACACACCTGACCCCCAGACCCCCACACATCTGAGCACCAGCGCCCCACACACCTGGCTCTCACCCTCCCACACGCACGTGACAACCAGCCCCAACCAGCCCTCCCACAAAACGAACAACCAGCCCCAACAAAGAAGTGACACCCAGCCCCCCTACACACGCTTGACCACCTGACCACTCACACCTGACCTGCATCCCCAAAAAACCTAACCCCCAGCCCCCTACACATATTACCCCCAGCCCCAATCACCTGTTCCCCAGCCCCCACATATCTGACCCCTCAGCCCCCAACACACATGACCCCCTTCCCTCAGCCCCTCATACACCTGATCACCTTGTCTCCCAGCCCCCCAGCCACCAGCCCCCAGCCCCCCCCCACACACACCTGAACCCCAGTCCTTCAACGCAGCTGACCCAACACTCCCACACACCTGAATACCTGCCCCGCACACAATTGACCCCCAAGCCCCCACAAACCAGACCACCCGACCCCGACACATCTGACGCCCAGCCCCCCCACACGCCTGACCCACTGACTCGCCACACACATAATCCCTGCCCTCCCACATACCTGACCCACAGCCCTCCCACACATCTGACCCTCAGTCTCCCCACACACCTGACTACACGATCCCAGACACCCACACACCAGAACCCTCGCCCCCCACACACCTTACCCCCAGCCGCTCACACACCTGACACCCAGCACCCGCACACAACTGACCTCCAGCCACACCACACACCTGACCTCCAGCCATACCACACACGTGTCCTTCAGCCCCCACACAACTAACCACCAGCCTCGCCACAAAACAGATCCCCAGCCCCCAACACAAACCTGACCCCCAGCCCCGCACAAACCTGACTTCCAGCCCCCTGCATACCTGAGCCCCAGCCCCGCACACACTTAATCCCCAGCCCCCCACACACCTGACCTCCAGCCCCCCACATACCTGACTCCCAGCCCCCACGCACCAGACATCCAGTCCCCCCAAATACACCTGACCCATAGCCTCCACACACACCTCACCTCCAGCTCCCCACATACCTGAACCCCAATCTACCTACATACTTGACACCCAGCCCCCCACTCACCTGACCAACTGACTTCCCACACACCTGATCCGCAAGTCCACCACATACCTGACCCCTTGGCCACCCATACACCTGAATCTCACTCCCCCACAGACCTGATGCCTGATACCCAGTACCCACACGCACATGGCCCCCAGCCGCCCACACACGTCCCCCCCCCCCCACCCACACTCCGGAACCACAGCCCTCCCACACAAACCTGGTCCCCAGCACCACCACATATCTCCCACAGACCACCCACACACCTGACCCTCAGCGCCCGACTCAACTGACCCCCAGACAACCCATACAATAGAACCCCTAAACCACAGCAGCGCACACCCTGATCTCCAGTCCCCACACATATGGCTCCCTCCCCCACACACGTGTTCCCATGATACCCAGCCCCCCACAGACATGACACCCGCCCCTCCATATACTTGACCCCCTGACACACAACCCCCCCCCACACATGACCGCCAGCCCCCGACATACCTGAACCGCAGACCCCACCACACACCTGACACCCAGACACCCACGCACCTGCCCTCAGCCCCCCACATACCTGACCCCCAGCCCCGCAGACACCTGACCCCAGCCCCCCACACACCTGAACACCAGCCCCCACACACACAACTGACCCCTGACCCCCCAAGCCCCTCACACACCTGAACCACTGCCCCTACCACACACGTGAACCCCCAGCCACCCCACACACCTGACACCCAGACCCCCACAACCTGACCCTCAGCCCACCCACAACCTGACCCTAAGCCCACCCACACACCTAACCCCCTGCCCCACACACATGACACCCAGCCCCCCCCCCCATACCCCTGACCCACAGGCACCCAAAACCCCACACACCGGAGCAACTGAGGCCAAAGCCCCTCACACAGCTGACCACCACCCCCCCAAGCATCTAACCTCCTCACAACCAGCACCTGACACACCAGAACCCCAGCCCCATCACACACCTGACCCTCAGCCCCCCCCCACGCATCTGATCCTCAACCAACCCCACATACCTGTCCCCAAGCACCCCCAACCCACCTGACCACCATACCCCCATACAACTCACCCGCAGCCCCACCACACACCTGAACCCCAGCCACGCACACACCTGCCCCCCTGATCCCACACACCTGACACCCAGCCCCCCGCACTCGAGACCCACTGAACGCAGCCTCCGCACATTCCTGACCCCAGATCCCCAGAAATCTGACCACCAGCCCCCCACACACCTGACCCCAGCCCCTAAACGTCTGACCCACAGCCCCATCACACACCTGACCCCCACACTCCCACATAGCTGACTCTCTGACCCCCCAGCCTCACACACACATAACCACCAGCCCCCCCACACACCAGACCGCGAGCCCCCCACACACCTGACCCTCAACAAACCCCACACAACAGCCCCCACACACATGACTCCCAGCGCCCCACAAACCTGACCCTCAGTGCCCCACAAACCTGACCCCCTGACATACAGCCTCAAACACACCTGACACCCTGACACACAGCCCCCAAACACACCTGCCACCCAGCCACCCACACACGTGACCGCCACCCCCCCCCCACAAACTTGATACTCAGACCCCCACACACGTGACCCCAAGCACCCGCACACGTGCCCCCCTGACCCCCACACATTTGACCCCCAGCCCCCCACTCAGCTGAACCACTGACACCCAGCCCCCAACACATATGACCACCAGCCCCCTACAGATCTGACCTCCTGAGCCCCAGCCCCCCACTCATCAGACCCCCTGACCCCCTAAGCCACCGAACACCCCCAACCCCCTTCCCCCCACACACCTGAGCCACAGCCCCACCCCCACACACATGAGCCCCAGCCCCCCCCCGCTCATATGCAACCCAGCCCCCCACACACTTGATCCCCTGACCCACAGCCCCCACACACACACCTGACCCCCAACCTCCCCACAAACCTGGCCACCTTATCCCCCAGCCCCCCACAAACCCGACCCACCCCCACAACATACCTGTCCCCACCCCCACAACACATCTGGCCCCCACCCCCACAACACACTTGACACCACCCCCACAACACACACCTGAATCCCAGCCCTCCCACACACCTGACCCCCAGTCCCCTCACACACCTGACCCCCAGTCTGCCCACACACCTGCCCCCCAGATCCCAGACACCCACACACCAAAACCCTCGCCCCCACACTCCAAACCCCCAGCTCCCCACATCCCTGACCCCCAGCCCGTCACACACGTCCCCCAGCCCACACCCACACACCTGAACCCCTCAGCCCCCCATATATCTCACCCCAGCCCCCTACGCACCTGACCCCAGCCCACAAGACACGTCCCCCAGCCCCCCCACACACCTGACCCCAAGCCCACGCAAACACCTGACCTCCAGCCACACCACACACCTGTCCTCCAGCCCCCACATACCTGACACACGGCCTCCCACTCACCTGACCACTGACCCACACACCCCGCACACGCCTAACCCCCAGCCTCGCCACAAAACTGACAACCAGCCACCCCACACACCTGACCCCCTACCCCCACACACACCTGACCCCCAGCCCCGCACACACCTGAACTCCAACCCCCTGCATACCTGAGCCCCAGACCCCACAAACGTGATCCCAAGCCCGCCATACACTTGATCCCTATCCCGCTACACGCTTGATCTCCAGCCCCCCACATATCTGGTTCCCAGCCCCCACGCAGCAGACATCCAGACCCCCACATAAACCTGACCCACAGCCCCCACACACACTTCACCTCCAGCTCCCCACATACCTGAACCCCAGTTCCCCTACGCACTTGACCTCCAGTCCCCCACACACCTGACCCATGATCCCCAGCACCCACACACACATGACCCCCAGCCGCCCACACAGCTGCCCCCAGTCTCCCCCCCACACTCCGGAACCACACCCCCCACACACACACCTGATCCACAGCCCCACCACACACCTCCCACAGCCCACCCACACACCTGACCCTCAGCGCCCGACACATCTAACCCCCGACCACCCACACAATTGAACCCCTAGCCCCCAGCAACCTGATCCCCAGCCCCCACGCCCCTGACCTCCAGCCCCCCACACATATGGCTCCCTCCCCCCACACATGTCACCCCTGATACCCAGCCTCCCAAACCCTTGACCCCCACGCCCCCCATACACTTGACCCCCTGACACCCAGCCCCCCCACACATGACCGCCAGCCCCGCGACATACCTGAACCGCAGCCCCTACCACACACCTGACACCCAGATACCCACGCACCTAGCCCTCAGCCCCCCACACACCTGAACACCAGCCCTCCCACACACACCTGACCCCCTGACCCCCAAGCCCCACCACACACCTGAACCACAGCCCCGACCACACACCTGACCCCGCAGCCACCCCACATACCTGACCTCCAGACCCCCACAACCTGACACCCAGCCCCCCCATACCCCCGACCAACAGGCACCCAACCCCCCACACACCGGAACAACTGAGGCCCACGCCCTTCACACACCTGACCACCACCCCCCCCCCACGCACCTAACTCCCTCAGCACCAGCACCTCACACACTTGAACACCAGCCCCATCACACACATGACCATCAGCCCCCCCACGGAACTGACACCCAACCACCCGCACATACCTGACCCCAAACCCCCCGACCCACCTGACCCCAGCCCCCCATACAACTCACCCGCAACCCCCACCCACACAACTGAACCACAGCCCCGCACACAGCAAATCCGCAGACCCCCAGCCACCGAACACCCCGGATCACCAGCCCTCCCCACACACACCTGAGCCCCAACCCCCAACACACACATGAGCCCCAGCCCCCCCCACAAAAATGCCACCCAGCCCGCCCACACACTTGATCCCCTGACCCACAGCCCCCGCACACACACCTGACCCCCAGCTCCCCACAAAACGCCCCCAGCCCCCCACACACACCGAACCTCCAGCCCCCCGCATATCTGACCCTCAACAACCCACACACATGCAACACAGCCCCCACACAAGTGATCCCCTGACCCAAAGTCCCCACATACAGTTGACCCACAACCCCCCCCCACACACCTGACCCCCAGCCAGCTGCACACCTGATACCCAGCCCCCGCACACACCTGACCCAATTCCACCCACACACCTGACCCCCAGCCCCCCACACAACTGACACCCGGCTCCAGCACACATCTGACCCCCAGCCCCCCACACAACTGACACCCAACTCCCCACACACCTGACCCCCCATCCTCCCTCACATCAGACTTCATCCCCACATACCTGACACCAACACCCCCACCCACCTTGTCCCCCCAGCCCCACAAGCACCTAGCCCCCTGACCCCCAGCCCCCATTCACCTGACACACTGACTCCCAACCCCACACTCACCTGACCACCTGACCCCCACACAGATGACCCACACACACCGGACCCCCAAACCCCCCACACACCTGACCCCCAGTCCCCCACACACCTGACCCCAAGCCCCCCACACAAACCTGACCTCCAGCCCCCCACGCAATTGACCCCAGCCACCCACACACCCGCCCCAAGCCCCCCCACCCACCTGACCCCCAGCGCCCCATACACCTGACCACTACCCCTCACACACCTCACAACCAGCTACACACATGCCTGACCCCAGTCCCCCTACACAGTTGACCCCCAGCTGCCCCACTCACCTGACCCCCTGACCGCCACCAGCCCTGCCCCCGACAAACACCTGACCCCATGAACCCCAGCCCCCCACACACCTGCCCACTAACTCCCATCCCCCACTCACCTGACCCCCACACACCTGAGCCACAAACCCCCCACCCACTTCACTCCCAGCGCCCCCACACACCTGAGCCCCAGCCCCCTCACACACATGAACTGCAGCTCCCCCACGCAACTGACAAACTGACCACAGCCCGCCCACTCACCTGTCTTCCAGCCCGCCCAACACCCCTGAACACCAGCCCTCCCACACAACTTTCACCCAGCCCCCCCGCCCCACATTAAATGACCCACACATCGGACCTGCAGCCCCCCTCCACACACACCTGAACCCAACCCCCCACACACCTGACCCCTCGCCCCAACACACCTAAACCACAGCCGCACACAAACGAACACCAGCTCCCCACACATCTGACATCCGGTCCCCCTCACACATGATCCCCTGACTCCAGGAGCCTCCACACACCGAACCCCCAGTCCCCAACACCACTGAAACTCTACCCCCCACACATCTGACACCCAGCCCTCAACACACCTGACACCCAGCGTCCCACACGTCTGACCCTCATCTCCATGCACAGGTAGCCCCCTAACCGCCAGCCCACCCAAACACCTGACCTCCACCCCCCCCACACTCCTGAACCACAGCTCCCCCGTACACCTGACCCCCTGAGCCCCGTCACCCAATACCCCTGACCCCCACCCCCCCCCCAACACACGTGACCCCCATCCCCGGCCCACCCCCCCACACACATGAGCCCAACCCCCCTAAACAGCTTACCACCAGACGCCCCACAACATCTGACACCCAGTCGCCCACACACCTGATCCCTGATCCCCAGCGCCCCCACACACATGACCCCCAGCCCCCCACACACCTGAACCCCAGTCCCCCCAAGCAACTGATCAATTGACCCTCAGCCCCACTACACACCTGACCCCCAGTACTCCCCACAGACCTGACCCCCAGCCCCGCTGCACACCTGACCACCAGCCCCCACACACCAGAACCCCAATTACCCCACACACCTGAACACCAGCCCCCCGCCCGCACACACTTGACCCCCTGACTCCATGCCCCCCCGCACCCATGACCGCCTGACCTCCAGACCCCACACACACCTGCCCCCCTGCCCCCACACACCTGGCCACCTGACTCCATGCCCCCCCGCACACATGACCCCCTGACCTCCAGACCCCACACACACCTGACCCCCTGACCCCCTGCCCCCACACACCTGACCACCTGACTCCATGCCGCCCCGCACACATGACCCCCTGACCTCCAGACTCCACACACACCTGACCCCCAGCCCCGCTGCACACCTGATCACCAGCTCCCACACACCAGAACCCCAATAACCCCACACGCCTGAACACCAGTCCCCCGCCCGCACACAGCTGATACCCTGACTACATGCCCCCCGCACATCTGACACCCTGACCCCCCGCTCCCACACACCTGACCCCCTGACTCCATGCCCCACACATACCTGACCGCCTGACCCCCAGCCCCCACACATACCTGGCCCCCAGTCTCCCCACACACGTGACCCGATGTTGGGGAGTCCAGAACCAGGGGTCGCAGTTAAAGAATAAGGGTAGGCTATTTAGGACTGATATGAAAAATACGTTTTCACCCAGAGAGTTGTGAATCTGTGGAATTGTCCGCCACAGAAGGCAGTGGAGGGCAATTAACTGGATGTTTTCAAGAGAGAGTTAGATTTAGTCCTTATGGCTAAATGAATCCAGGGATATGGGGAGAAAGCAGGAACGGGGTACTGATTTTGGATGATCAGCCATGAACATATTGAATGGTGGTGCTGGCTCGAAGGGCTGAATGGCCTACTCCTGCACCTATTTTCTATGTTTCGATGAGGGCTGGATGGGTGTTCATGTGTATGGGGGCTGGGAGTCAGGTGATTGGAGGGGCTGGTGGTCAATGTGTGAGTGGGCTGGGGTCAGTGGTTAAGTGTGTGGAGGGGCTGGAGGTCAGGTGTGGGGGGCACTGGAGGTCAGGTGCGCGGGTGTGTCAGTTATGTGAAATGCTGCATGTCAAGTTTGTGGGGGGCTGGGGTCAGGTGTGCAGGGGGCTGTGGGTCAACTGTGTGTGGGGCTGGAGGTTAGGTGCGTATGTGGGGGGGGCTGGGAGTCAGGTGTTTGTGGGGCTGTGGGTCAGGTGTGTGGGGGGCTGGGTTTCAAGTGTGTGTGGGGACTGAGGGTCAGGGGGCATGTGTGTGGGGGAGCTGGGGATCAGGGGGTCAGGTGTGTGGGGGGCTGGGTTTCAAGTGTGTGTGGGGACTGAGGGTCAGGGGGCATGTGTGTGGGGGGGCTGGGGATCAGGGGGTCAGGTGTGTAGGGGTCATGGAGTCAGGGGTCAGGTGCGTGGGGGACGCTGGAGGTCAGGTGTGTGTGGGGGCTGAGGTCACGTGTGCCTGGGGGAGCTTGCGGTCAAGTATGTGGGGGGGCTGGGCGTAAGCGGGGGGGAGCTGTGCGTCAGGTGTGTGGGGGAGCTGGGGGTAGTTGTCTGGGGGGTCAGCG
>NW_027601315.1:107500-138828 GCF_053455715.1 Rhinoraja longicauda
CGGAGTTTTGAATGTATTGAAGTTTATTGATGATTTTTGAGGGTGCGCCATAGAGGAGGCTGTTGCAGTAGTCCAGACGGGAGGTGATGAAGGCGTGGATGAGGGTTTCTGCAGCTGTGGAGGAGAGGGATGGACGGAGACGGGCAATGTTTTTGAGGTGGAAGAAGGCTGTCTTTGTGATGTGTTTGATGTGTTTGTCGAAGGAGAGGGCTTGATCAAAGATGATTCCAAGATTCCAGATGTGAGGTGAGGTGGATACTGGGAGACCATCAATGTTGAGGATGAAGTTTTGGGTGGATTTGGTGAGCATTTTTGGACCAATGATGATGATTTCAGATTTGTTGCAATTGAGTTTGAGGAAGTTTGATTGAAGCCAAGATTCTATTTCAGTAATGCAGTTTGTCAGTGTAGAGTGTGTGGTGGAGGAGATTGACTTGGTGGAGATGAGGAGCTGGATATCATCGGCGAAGCAGTGGAAGTTGAGACCATGACGGCGGATTAATTGACCAAGGGGGAACAGGTAGAGGATGAAGAGGAGGGGGCCAAGGACTGAGCCTTGGGGGACACCTTGGGGGAGGGGAGCGGTGGGGGATTTACAGTTGTTAATGGAGATGAACTGGTGTCTGTCAGAGAGGTAAGATTTAAACCAGGATAGGGCTGTGCCGGTGATGTTAAGGGAGGTTTCAAGTCGGTTGAGGAGAATGGAGTGATTTATGGTGTCAAAGGCTGTCACATGACCCCCTGACCTCCAGACCCCACACACACCTGACCCCCTGACCCCCTGCCCCCACACACCTGACCACCTGACTCCATGCCGCTCCGCACACATGACCCCCTGACCTCCAGACTCCACACACACCTGACCCCCAGCCCCGCTGCACACCTGATCACCAGCTCCCACACACCAGAACCCCAATAACCCCACACGCCTGAACACCAGCCCCCCGCCCGCACACAGCTGATACCCTGACTACATGCCCCCCGCACATCTGACACCCTGACCCCCCGCTCCCACACACCTGACCCCCTGACTCCATGCCCCACACATACCTGACAACCTGACCCCCAGCCCCCACACATACCTGGCCCCCAGTCTCCCCACACACGTGACCCGATGTTGGGGAGTCCAGAACCAGGGGTCGCAGTTAAAGAATAAGGGTAGGCTATTTAGGACTGATATGAAAAATACGTTTTCACCCAGAGAGTTGTGAATCTGTGGAATTGTCCGCCACAGAAGGCAGTGGAGGGCAATTAACTGGATGTTTTCAAGAGAGAGTTAGATTTAGTTCTTATGGCTAAATGAATTCAGGGATATGGGGAGAAAGCAGGAACGGGGTACTGATTTTGGATGATCAGCCATGAACATATTGAATGGTGGTGCTGGCTCGAAGGGCTGAATGGCCTACTCCTGCACCTATTTTCTATGTTTCGATGAGGGCTGGATGGGTGTTCATGTGTATGGGGGGCTGGGAGTCAGGTGATTGGAGGGGCTGGTGGTCAGTGTGTGAGTGGGCTGGGGTCAGTGGTTAAGTGTGTGGAGGGGGCTGGAGGTCAGGTGTGGGGGGCACTGGAGGTCAGGTGCGCGGGTGGGTCAGTTATGTGAAATGCTGCATGTCAAGTTTGTGGGGGGCTGGGGTCAGGTGTGCAGGGGGCTGTGGGTCAACTGTGTGTGGGGCTGGAGGTTAGGTGTGTGTGTGGGGGGGGCTGGGAGTCAGGTGTTTGTGGGGCTGTGGGTCAGGTGTGTGGGGGGCTGGGTTTCAAGTGTGTGTGGGGACTGAGGGTCAGGGGGCATGTGTGTGGGGGGGCTGGGGATCAGGGGGTCAGGTGTGTGGGGGGCTGGGTTTCAAGTGTGTGTGGGGACTGAGGGTCAGGGGGCATGTGTGTGGGGGGGCTGGGGATCAGGGGGTCAGGTGTGTGGGGGTCATGGAGTCAGGGGTCAGGTGCGTGGGGGACGCTGGAGGTCAGGTGTGTGTGGGGGCTGAGGTCACGTGTGCCTGGGGGAGCTTGCGGTCAAGTATGTGGGGGGGCTGGGCGTAAGCGGGGGGGGAGCTGTGCGTCAGGTGTGTGGGGGAGCTGGGGGTAGTTGTCTGGGGGGTCAGCGGGTCAGGTGTGTGGGGAGAGTGACGGTGCTGGCACGAGTGGCCAAATGGCCTTCTCCTGCACCTATTTTTCCATGTTTCTGTCTCCCTCTCTCTCTCTTTCTGTCTCCCTCTCTCTCTCGCTCTCTTCTCTCCCTCTCCCCTATCCCCTCTCTCTCCCCTTCTCCATCTCTACCCAAGACACTTACGTCTACGATGGGTCACTGGCATTGGGCGCAGCGGGGAGAGAAGAGATCGAGGAAGTCTCCCCACTGTATATAAAATCACGAAGGGAATAGATCGAGTAGACGCACAAAGTCTCGTGCCCAGTGTAGAGGAATCGAGGACCTGGGGACATAGGTGAAAAGTAAAGATTTAGTAGGAATCTGAGGGGTAACATTTTCACACAGATGGTGGTGGGTGTATGGAACACATTAGATGCAGTTTAATGTGGATAAGTGTGAGGTTATCCTCTTTGGTGGTAAGAATAGGAAAGAAGAGTATTATCAGAATGGTGTCAAGTTAGGAACAGGGGACGTACAACGAGATCTGGGTGTCCTAGTGCATCAGTCACTGAAAGGAAGCATGCAGGTACAGCAGGCAGTGAAGAAAGCCAATGGAATGTTGGCCTTTATAACAAGAGGAGTTAAGTATAGGAGCAAAGAGGTCCTTCTCCAGCTGTACAGGGACCTAATGAGACCTGGAGTACTGTGTACAGTTTTGGTCTCCAAATTTGAGGAAGGATATTCTTGCTCGTGAGGGCTTGCAGCGTAGGTTTAATAGGTTAATTCCCGGAATGGCGGGAATATCATATGTTGAAAGACTGGAGCGACTAGGCTTGTATACACTGGAATTTAGAAGGATGAAGGGAGATCTTATCGAAACGTATGATTATTAAGGGTTGGACACGTTAGAGGCAGAAAACATGTTCCCAATGTTGGGGGAATCCAGAACAAGGGGCCACAGTTTAAGAATAAGGGGTAGGCCATTTAGAACTGAGATGAGGAAAAACCTTTTCAGTCAGTCAGGCAGTGGAGGCCAATTCTCTGAATGCATTCAAGAGAGAGCTGGATAGAGCTCTTAAGGATAGCGGAGTCAAGGGGTATGGGGAGAAGGCAGGAATGGGGTACTGATTGCGAATGATCAGCCATGATCACATTGAATGGTGGTGCTGGCTCTAAGGGCCGAAGGGCCTCCTCCTGCACTATTGTCTATTGTCTACTGAACGAGTTGCCGGAGGAGGTAGGTGACGCAGGGACTATCCCATCGTTTAACAAACAGATATGTACATGGATAGGACAGATTTGGAGGGATATGGACCAGGCGCAGACAGGTGGGACAGGTGTAGATGGGGCATGCTGGTCGGTGTGGACAAGTTGGGCCGATGGGCCTGTGTCCACACTGTGTCACTATATGACTCCATGAATCTAATGAAGAATCTATTTTTCTCCTCCTCAAATATATCCACAGATTTGGCCGCCACCGCCTTCTCTGGCAATGAATCTCGCAGATTAACCACTCTCGGACTAAAGAAATTCTTCCTCAGCTTCCTAAGGATAGCGGAGTGAGGGGGTATGGGGAGAAGGCAGGAACGGGGTACTGATTGAGAGTGATCAGCCATGATCGCATTGAATGGCGGTGCTGGCTCTAAGGGCTGAATGGCCTACTCCTGCACCTATTGTCTATTGTCTATTGTCTAAAAGGAAGATTTCTGAGCCGATGACCTCTAGTCCTAGACTCTCCCACATACACACACACACACACACACACACACACACACACACACACACTCACACACACACACACACACACACACACACACACACACACACACACACACACACACACACACACACACACACACACACACACACACGCACACACACACACACACACACACGCGCGCGCGCACACACACACACACACACACACACACACACACACACACTCACACACACACGTACACACAAAAAAAGAAGCATTAATATTGCAATAATAACAGATAGTCTTTGTAGTTCCCAGCTTATTTGAGGTTATAGTGCTTAATAGCCGAATGGCTGTAGGAAAGAAGCTGTTCCTGAAATGACGTTACAAATCAGACTCTCAACCCCTACTCACCTGTGCACCTGACCCCCACACACCTGACCCCCAGCCCTCCACACACCTGAACACCAGCCCGCCCACATACCTGACACCCCACCCCCTTCACACCTGACCCCAAACCCCCCCTCACACCTGATTACCAGCCCCCACATACCTGACCCCCAGCACCCCAGACACTTGAACGCTAGCCCCGCAAACACCTTACACCCAGAACCCAACACACCTGACCCCCAGCCACCCTCACACCTGACCCACAGCCCCCCTCACACCTGACCCCCCAGCATCCTCCCACGCACCTGAGCCCCAGCCCCCTCACACACATGAACCGCAGCTCCCCCACACAACTGACAAACTGACCCCAGCCCGCTCACACACCGGACCTCCAGCCCCCCCCACACTTGACACACAGTACCCAAACACACCTCACCTCCAGCCCCATTCATGGCAGAACCCCAGTCCCCCACACACCTGACCCACTGATTCCCAGCCCCCCACTCACCTAACCACCTGACCCCCACACACCTGCCCACAAAACAAACCCCCCACACAGTTGACTCCCAGAACCCCACACACCTGGGCCCCAGCCCCCTCACACACATGAACCGCAGCTCCCCCACACAACTGACAAACTGACCCCAGCCCGCCCACACACTAGACCCCCAGCCACCCAACGCACCAAATTTTCCTGACCCCTCCCACACACCTGACGCAAAGAGCCACCACACATCAGGCCCCCACCCCCCACACACCTGTCCACCCCCTCCCCCCACACGCACCTGCCCCCAACCACCCAACACCCCTGAACCTCAGCCCTCCCACAAAACTATCACCCAGCCCCTCCACCACACATAAGTAAACTACAGTCCCCCCACACACCTGACCCCCATCCCGCCCCCCACACACACCTGACCCACAGACCCCCACACACCTGACACTCAGCCACCCACTCACCTGACAATTAGCCAGCCACACACGTGACCCACAGCCCTCCCACAACCCTGAAACCCAAGACCCCCCACACACCTGACCCCAAGCCCCCCACAACCTGTCCCTCAGCCCCCACACACCTGACCACCAACCACCCACAACCTGACACCCAGCCCCCCACACACCCGACACACATCCCCCCACACACCTGAGCCATAGCCTCCCCCATACATGACTCACAGCCCCCCACACGCCTGACACCCGCCATCTCCCATACACGTGAGCCCTGACACCATGCCCCCCACACACACGTGATCCCCTGCCCCCCCAGCCCACCCAAATACCTGATCCCCCAGCACCCCACACACACCTGACCCCCAGCCCCCCACACACCTGAGCCCTTGACCCCCTGTCACCCAACACCCCTGATCCTCAGCCCCCCTAAACACCTGATCCCAACCCCCCCCACAGACCTGACCCCCCACACGCATGAGCCTAAGACCCCCAAACCTCTTACCAACAGTCGCCCCACAACACCTGACACCCAGTCCCCCATGCACCTGACACCTGCTCCCCTGCGCCCCACACACATGACCCCCAGCCCCCTACACATCTGGCCCCAAGCCCCCCTCACACCTGACCCTTAGTCCCCCCACGGACCTGAGCCCCCAGCCCCACCACACACCGGACCAACAGCCCCCACACACTAGAACCCCAATTCACCCACACACCTGATCCCCTGCCTCCGCACATACTTGACCGCTAGCCCCCCGCACACACCTGACCCTAGCCCCGCGCCCCCACACACCTGACCCCCTGACCACCACCCCCCACACACACCTGACCCCCAGTCTCTCCCCACACGTGACACAGTGTTGCGAGTGTCCATAACCAGTGGACACAATTTCAGAGTAATGGTAGGCTATTTAGGACTGGGATGGAAAAAAGGTTTTCACCCAGAGTTGTGAATCTGTGGAAATCTCCGCCACAGAAGGCAGCGGAGCTCAATTAACCAGATGTTTTCACAAGGGAGGGCTGGAGGTCAGGTATGTGGGGGTCAGGGGGTCAGGTGTGCGGAGGGCTGCGTGTAAGGTTTTTGGGGAGCTGGGGGTCATGTGTGTGGGGGTCGCTGGAGGTCAGGTGTGTGTGGGGGGCTGGGGACACGTGTGTGTGGGGGAGCTTGCGGTCAAGTGTGTGGGGGGCTGGGTGGCAGCAGGGCGGCTAGTCGTCAGGTTTGTGGGGGAGCCGTGGGTCATGTGTCTTGGGGGGTCAGGAGATCAGGTGTGTGGGGAGAATGGCGGTGCTGGCTCGAACGGCCAAATGGCCTTCTTCACCTATTTTCCATGTTTCTATGTCTCCCTCTCCCTCTCTCTGCCCCCCCTCTCTCTCTCTCGCTCTCCTCTCTCTCTCTCTCTCTCTCTCTCCCCTCTCTTTCTCCCCTCCCCTTTCCCCACCCCCTCTCCCCTCTCCCTCTCCTCCTCCCTCTCTAACCCAGACACTTACGTCTACGATGTGTCTCTGGCATTGAGCGCAGCGGGGAGAGAAGGGATCGAAGAAGTCTCCCCACTGTGCATAACATCACGAGGGGAATAGATCAGATCAGGGGAATAGATCAAAGTCTCGTGCGCAGTGTAGAGGAATCGAGGACATATGTGCAAGGTGAAGATTTTCACACAAAGGGTGGTGGGTGTATGGACCGAGCTGCCGGAGAAAGATGGCGAGGCAGGGACTATCCCATCGTTTAACAAACAGTTAGACAGGTACATGGATAGGACAAGTTTGGAGGGATATGGACCAGGCGATGACAGGTGGGACAAGTGTAGAAGGGGTAGGCTGGTCGGTGTGGACAAGTTGGGCCTGTTTCCACACTGTATCACTATACGACTCTATGACTCTAATCAAGAATCTATTTTTGTCCTCCTCAAATATATTCACTCACTTGGCCTCCACCGCCGTCTGTGGCGAAGAATCTCACAGATTCATCATCATCATCATCATCATCATATATATACAGCCGGAAACAGGCCTTTTCGGCCCACCAAGTCCGTGCCGCCCAGCGATCCCCGTACATTAACACTATCCTACACCCACTAGGGACAATTTTTACATTTACCCAGCCAATTAACCTACATACCTGCACGTCTTTGGAGTCACCCTCTGACTAAAGAAATTCCTCATCTTACTAAAAGAAGATTTCTGAGCCGATGACCTCTACTCCCAGACACTCCCACATATATACACACACACACACACACACACACACACACACACACACACACACACACACACACACACACACACACACACACACACACACACACACACACACACACGCACGCGCGCGCGCACACACACACACACACACACACACACACACACACACACACACACAAACACACATAAAACAGAAACATAGTCTTTGTAGTTCCCAGCTTATTTGATGTTGTAGTGTTTAATAGTCTAATCGCTGCAGGAAAGAAGCTGTTCCCGAACCTGGACGTTACAGTTTTCGGGCTTCTCTACCTTCTTCCCGATGGCAGGGGTGAAATGAGTGTGTGGCCAGGGAGCGCTGGGTCTTTGATGCTGGCTGCCTTTTTGATGGACCTTAATTTAATTTAGTTTCGAGATACAGCGCGGAAACAGGCTCTTCGGCCCACTGAGTCCGCGCTGACCACCGATCCCCGCACACCAACGCAACGCGACACACAGTAGGGACAATTTACAATTTATACCAAAGCCAATTAACCTAAAAAAAACTGTACGTCTTTGGAGCGTGGGAGGGAACCGGGGCACCCGGAGAAAGCCCACACAGGACACAGGGAGGAGGTGCAAACTCCGTACAGACAGCACCCGTGGTCAGGATCGAACCGGGCCTCTGGCGCTGTGAGGCAGCAACTCTACCGCTGCACCACCGTCCACTTGGAATGGATAAACTTGAGTATCAACACAAATCAAAACACTCAGCATACAGTTTTAAAAACCATCAATGCAGATAAACTGACGTTGCCACAATTGCCAAAGTAAGGTGATTTATCTGATAAATAATTTAACAATAGGTCTTTCCACATATTGTGCAAAGGCTTATTCAAAACATATGCAACTGGGCAAGATCATCTTTGTGTTGCTGGTTTCTGGGAGTTATGGACTTGGACTCTGGACATCGATGCTGATCAGGGTCTTGCCATTATCTAGAGGCTCTCTCCTTGTGGCACAATGACAAGTCATGTTATACCCTGTTCAACACTCCCACCAAGTGGAGTGAAACCTCAATTACACGTCATGTTATTCACCCAATGATGACTCCTTCTCCCGTCTCCAGTGGACCCCGTCCTCTACGACCCCCTCCTCTTGGACCGCCCCCCCGGTTGGCCACCTACCCTCACCAGAACTTTTAATCTCCAACTGCCGGCGGGACTTTAACCGCCTCCAATTCTCCACTCCCCTGACTCACTCTAACCTCTCCGCTCCTAAACGTTCAGCCCTCCACTCATTCTGCAACAACACTGACTTCGTCATCAAACCCGCTGACAAGGGAGGTGCTGTGGTAGTCTGGCGTGCTGACCTCTACTGGACCGAGGCCAGACGACAACTCTCGGACACCTCCTCCTACTTATCCTTGGACCATGACCCCACAGACGAGCACCAGACGTTAATCATCAACACCATCACTGACCTCACCAATTCCGGCGCTCTACCCTCTAATGCCTCCAACCTTATCGTTCCCCAGCCCCGCACGGCCCGATTTTACATTCTACCTCAAATCCATAAACAGAAGAACTGTCCTGGCAGACCCATTGTTTCTGCCTGTTGATGTCCCACCGAACTTATTTCCACCTACCTCGACTCCATCCTATCCCCCCTGGTCAAATCCCTCCCCGCCTACATCCAAGACACCTCACATGCTCTCCGTCTCCTCGATAACTTCCGGTTTCCAGGCCCCCACTCCCTCATCTTTACCATGGATGTCCAGTCACTCTACACTTCCATCCCCCACAAGGATGGTCTTGAAGCCCTTGATGGTCTTGAAGTTTCTTTCTCGACCGTAGAACCGGCCAATCCCCATCTACTAACACCCTCCTCCGCCTAGCAGACCTGGTTCTTACCCTTAACAACTTCTCGTTTGACTCCTCCCACTTCCTCCAAACCAGAGGCGTAGCTATGGGCACGCGCATGGGCCCTAGCTATGCCTGCCTCTTTGTCGGGTACGTCGAACAATCCCTGTTCCAGACGTACACCGGCCCCATCCCCGAACTCTACCGCCGTTACATTGACAAATGTATTGGTGCTACCTCTTGTACCCATGCAGAACTCATTGACTTCATACATTTCACCACCAATTTCCATCCCCTGCTCTTAAATATACTTGGACTATCTCCGACATCTTCCAAGCTTCTATAGATGCACAATAGAAACCATAATGTAGAGCTGCATCACAGCTTGTTTTGTAAAAAGCTCTGGTGGGAACGCAAGCAGTTGCAGACATTTGTAGATGTAGTCCCGCCCATCACACCGCAGACTTCTCACCACTGATTCCATCTACACTTTACACTGCCTCGGAAAAGCAAAGACCCGTTCATTCAGACCATTCTTTCTTCTGCCTGCTTCAGTCGGCAGAAAGTACACATGCGTGAAAGCAGCTTCTTCCCGTCCGTTATCGAGCTTCTTTATGGTCCTTCCATAAGCGATTGTACTGTTTAATTCACATTTCCTAATCGACGGCATTGAACTTTGTCTCTGGAGCTGATACGTTACATTGCTGAAACAGTATCCGCACTCTGTATCTTCCGCTTTCTCTATCTATGGTACTTGAGTTCGAACTCATTGTACCTGTGCATGGAATATCTGGTTGCCTGGATAACATGCAAAGCACAGTTTCTTCTTTCACTGTACCCCATGTAACAATATTAATCCTAATCCTAAACCTACACCTGCAACCCCATGTGCCTCGCATCTTCATCGTTTACAACTCCGCCAAGCCAGTAGGAGGTCTCAAAGGTTATGGAAGTATTGCAACATCTACCTCTCCAACTGTGTATCTTCCTCTATGCTCAGTCTATTGTACAAGTAATGAACTGTTTGCATATATGTATAGTACATCTGAAAAGAGTTGGTAGCATGCAAAACAAATATTTCCACTCTACTCCAGTACCCATGACACATATAAACCTGACCTAAGCGAACCAAACCAAATGATTTGAGGTGAGTAAGAACCATGACCAGAGCGGTAATGTTCGTACACTGATGGAGACTAAAATTGGAGCCGATGCTGGTACACAGCGGAAGGTGATGAATGCTTGTAAACAACAAATGAACTGTGAGAGCAATGCAAAGAGAAGGTTTGAAGATGGAATAGGGGGAGCAACACAGTAAAATCGTTGATAATGTAAAGCAGATCGTAAAAATTGCCGCGCTTCTAAAACAGAGGAGAAAGACAGGACCTACTCAGTCGGGGAATCCACTGTGGTTGATGTTTAAGTTAATTTTTATTTAGTTGTGTGTCTTGTTGCTTTTTAAAATATGGCTGTATGGCAATTCGAATTTCACAGTCCCTTAATTGGCACATGTGACAATAAATTGACCTTGAACCTTGAATAAGAGAGTCATGCAGCGCGCAAACACGCCCTTCCACCCAACTTGCCTCTGCTAAGCAACACGAATCATCGACGGCAAGCCCACCTGCCAAATTAGGACAATATCCGTCTAACCCTAACCTATCTATGTACCTGTCTAAAAGTTGTTTTAAATATTGTGATAGCACCCGCCTCATCTACCTCCTCCGACAGATCGATCCGCACACCAACCTGCTTTGTTTAAAATATATATTGCTGAGGTTCCTATTAAATCTCCCACCGGTCACCTTAAACTATGTCCGCTGGTTCTCGATTCCACTACTCTGATTAAAAAGTTTGTGCATTGACACTATCTATTCCTCTCATGGTCTAGTCTACACCGAAAGATCATCCTTCATCTTCCTGCGTTCCAATAAATAAAGTCCTAGCCTCCTCAACCTCTCTGTATCGCTCAGACACTCGAGTGCTGGCGACATCCGAGTGAATCTGCTCTGTATCCTTTCCATCTTAACGCCATCTTTCCTCCAACAGGATGACCAAAACGGAACACAATCCTCTGAGGCCCAATGTCTTGTACAACTGCAACATGACCTCCCAACATCGATATTCAATACTGTGATTGATGATGGCCAATGTGCCAAATGCCTTCTTGACCACACTGTCTACTTGTGACGCCACTTTCAAGGAGCTGTGTAGCTGCACTGTTGGATCCCTCTTCACTACAACGCTCCTCAGATCCCTGCAATTCACTATGTAACCCGTTCGCTGGCTTGACTTCCCAAAATGCAAAATTTCATACTTATCTGCATTAAACTGCGTCAACAATTCCTCTGCCCACCAGCTCAACTGATCAAGGTCATGCTGTCATTCTTACCAACCATCTTCGCTGTCTGCAATAGCACCAACGTTAGTGACATTTGCAAACATACTAGTGATGTCTTGTACATTCTCATCCAAATCATTGATATAGACGTCAAACAGCAGTGGGCCCAGCACCAAACCCTGAAGTGTGTAAGAATCATTGGAGGTATGCCGAATTTCCTCAGATTCCTAGTGATGTGCTTTCTTGGCTGACGCTTAAATATGGTCGTTGCGCGAAGATCATTGGTTATATTAATACCATGGAATGTCAAGTTCTCAACCATTTCCACTTTGGCCCCATTGATGCAGATTAGGGCAGGGTGCTCCATCAAGATTCCTGCAGACAATAACTAGCTCCTTCATCTTGCTGGCTTTGAGTGCGAGGGTGCTCTCCTGACACCCACCGTGTTGCTCAGCTCCCCGTCTTCCTCTTCTGCTCCGTGTCGTCATTGTTCACGATCCGCTCACCACAGAATTGTCACCTGCAGACTTGTAGATGTGGTAAGAGCCGAATTTGTCCGCACAGTCCTGAGTGTACAGTGGGGGACTGCATTCGAGCCAGTTGCACTCCACACATTCACTCTTACGCCTGCCTCAGTAACCGTTGGTGCAGGTACACCAGAAACTGACTGGGCAGGTGACATTCCTCCAGGCACTCTGTTTAAAGCGGGCGGCGAATGCATTGAGCTCTTCGGGGAGAGACCCATTGTTGCCATCGATGGTGCTTTTAGCCCGTTCTGGCGGGCAAGCCTTGCCACAGTCTGTGGGTGTCCGTCTCACTGCCTCGGGTCGCCAGCTTGGACCGAAATTCCCTCTAGGCATCTTCAATGGCTCTGCGATAGCCACAGATAGATTTCCAGTACCATACAGCATAGTTTGACATGAACGCTACAGACTGTGGCGAGGCGGTCGAGTTACTGCCTTGCAGCGCCAGAGACCCAGTGCCGGATTAACTTAGTACCAAAAGTGGCAGATGAATCGGGCCCCGTATTTTCGAGGCCCCCGCACTAAATGATTCTTCAGAATGAAGATTAAAAAAAAACCTAATATACTTTATTTCCGAGTGCTGTTTTGTCAAGCCAACCTTACCCTTCCCTCCCCACCCTCTCCCCAGCCCCACGGCAGTCCCGACTGAGATTAAACGGCCCCTGTAACGCACGGCTCAGTTTGGGCACGGCGATCTGCGTGAGGATCTCGGTCCCCGGCGCTGTGCGGGCCGCTCCGTCCCACCGGTCGCTCGGCAATCCGTCCCGGTTCAGTGACGTTTCCAGTCCGGGCTCCGGCTTCTCCTGCGGCCACTCCGCCTCTTGCTCCTCGGGGGAACCCTGACGAAGCCGCATTCCATGCTGATGGGCTGTCGGCCAGCTCCGACCCCTTCAAACCCTGCATGGCCGCCTGCGCCTCCTCGTAGCCCAGGTCTCGTACTCCACCAGAGCGTAGCCCTTGAGGTAGCCGATGCGCCGGTCCAGGTTGAGGTGCAGGTTCTTGATCTCACCGTACTCAGCAAACGTGTCGTGGATGTCCTTCCTCCTCCGTGGTTTTTTCGTGGACCCCGGTCACAAACAGGATCCACCCGTCCACCGAGCGTTGAGGCCCCGGCCCGTCGCCGCCTTGCTCCACGGTGTCGCCGTCTTCTCGCAGCCTGGATCGTGCGCCTTCCTCGGAGCCAAATTCTCGCCCCTTCCTCTTCTTCGCCTTCCCCTTCAGCTTGTGGATACTTTCGTCGCCCTCGTCGTCCATGGCGAAGTCCAGCAGAAGATGGGTGACCCTTCGGAAGGGTCTCGACCCGCAACGTCACCAATTCCTTCTGTCCCGAGATGCTGCCTGAGCCGCTGAGTTGCTCCAGCATTTTGTGTCTACCTCCGGTCAGTTTGAGGGAAGTGGGTAAGGACCGTGTTAATGCATGTAACTCATTTTTCACAAAAGTGAGGGTTAGCACTATATTGCACCGACCCCCTCAATTATATGTTAAATTCAAAACTAAACTATGGTAACAATGTACATATTCATGTCTAAAGCTAGCGCCTCTGTATCAGTGTTGGCATGTCTGCATTACATTTTATTACACTAATATAGAATGAAAAGAATGAGAAAAAATATCTTGGCATGTGTTCATAGTTATTTTATTCACAATATTAGGATTTCTGGAAATAAGTTTGATGTCACTGATTGCGAATATGTATGGGTAGACCCTAATGAAATGTATGTGAGAGAACAGTGATCATGGTTGGGAGAACCATGTGGTGAGAAGTGTGTGCTTGTCGATTATATATATGTGTCCTTGACGATTAGATATATATATATATAATAAGTTAAATTTATGCAGAGCGTGTGTTTGAGCAATACAAGGGAAACGGCGCAAAACAAGGGGCTGGGGAGGAAGGATGGGAAAGAAATGGGCAGAAACTGTAAGAGATAATAAATTCAGAGAAATTAAGCAAGGGGGTAAACATTTAAAAATAAAAATAACAACAAAATGAGAGTTGATAGATGAGATATATTCTGCATTTTAATGATTTCCTCACACGACTGTTCATCCACAAAACTGATTACACTGCGAGAGGCGCAGCGAACGGCTGGTTTTGCTTACTAACATGGCGGCCGCCCCGCTCCTTTACGGATTGCAATTCAGTATCGGCGATTTCAACGGAGTGGTCTGTCCTGTTCCTCCAGTATCGTTGGTCAGAGCGGACACGGTGGGCCGAAGGGCCTGTTTCCCGGCTGTATCGTTTAGTTTAAAGGAAAGTAAACTCGGGCTTCCCCTGGGAGTGGAGCTCACGGTTCACCCATGCTTTTCGGTTTGGGGATTATACGTGTCGCATTCTGTGGTACACAGTGCCCTTGTGTGTATTAACCAGCGCCTGTAGTTCTATGTTCCCAGCTTCTGTTTATGTGCTGTGCTGTTCCCTGCTCCCTTTGTTCTGCAGCTCGCTGTATAACTAGTTGTGTGTTGTGAGCCCAGGTGTATTCCGCGCCCGCCCACAGCTCTCTGGCTGAGGCGGCGGTTTCCAATAGAGACGGGGAGCGGCGGCAGGTTAGTGGGAGGGTCGCGGCAGGTTTCCTTTGTGTGGAAATCAAGCTGCGGTGTTGTTTACCTGCTGCTGCAAGTCCCGCCCAAAGCAGCGATTGCCATTGAAACTGCGGCAGACTGATTCACAGTCCGGAGCGGTGACAATTTATCCGCCACTTCATTGACCAGTGTGTGGGCAGTGAGCGTTTGTGGAGATGCCCCACTGGATAAACTTGTGTCCGTTGTATCGCTGTTCGTCCGCAACTCCCCGTGGACTGAGTCCCTTTGTTCTCCCTTCTGTGGCAGAGTCTGGGCGCCGGGGCTGCGGCTACAAGGTGACAATGTTGATCCGCTCTCTCGCACGTTCTCCCTTGGACGGAGCTCACTGCGATTTCCCCGAAGTCTTGAAGCTTCAAATTCACCGGTTTCACTGGCGATCGGGCGATGGTTCCGTTGCCTCGTCTGATGAATCCTTGGTGCGTTGAGGGTCTGTCTCGGACTGCAGGAGAAACCGGGAATCCCCCGTCACTCTCCCCGGAACAGTGCTCGGGATCTCAACTGTTGGTCGGACAACTGAAGCAGGAATGACTTTGTTTGCGGTAAGGATTTGAAAGGGAACGAAGGCGGGTAGTTGGGGGTTAGATGCAGGGACTGCAGATTAGCAAATTTGCCCCCCTCTGCTTCTCCCCCTCCCTCCCACTTCCTCGCTCCCGCTCTCTATCCCCCCGGCTCCCCCACTACATCTCCCCTGCCCCAGTCCCAAGCTCAACCCCTCCCCCCACCTCCTCCCCCCACCTTGCTCCCTGTCTCCCCACCACAAACACTCCCCCGCTCTCCCACCCCCTCCCACTCCCACACCCCCTCCCACTCCCACATCCCCTCCCATTCCCACACCCCCTTCCGCCAAATTCCCTCCCACTCCCACACCCCCTACAATTACCACATCCCCTCCCATTCCCACACCCCTCCCTCTACCAAACCCCCTCCCATTCCCACACCCCTCCCCCTACAACCCCTCCCATTCCTAGAACCCTCCCTCTCCTACACACCCTACCATTCCCATACCCATCCCTCCCACACCCCCTCCCATTCCCGCATCACTCCCTCTGCCCCTCCCTCCGCCTTTCCCATGCACCACATCTCCGCCCCTCCCACACCCCTCCACTGCACCATCCCTCCGCCCCTCCCACACAACGTCGCTCCCCATCTACGACCCTCCTTTGCACCACCCCTCCTCCCCTACCCTACATCATCCCTCGGCACTCCCCTCCACCTCTCTCCGCCTCTCCCTCCGCCCCTCCCCTACACCACCCCTCCGCTCCTCCTCTCCCTTTCCTTACTTTCCTCCCCTGCACCATACATCCTCCCCCACTTCCCTCCCTCTCCCTGTTCCCTCCATACGATCCTCCCCTTCCCCTCCCTACGCCCCTCCCCACCCACTCCCTACGCCCTCCCCTCCCACTCCCCACGCCCCTCCCCCTCCCTACGCCCCTCCCACACCCTACGCCCTCCCCTCTCACTCCCGACGCCCCTCCCCCTCCCTACGTCCCTCCCATACACCATCCTTACGCCCCTCCCGTCCGTCCCCCTGCGCCCCTCACCTCCCCTCCCCAACCTCCTCCCCTCCCACTCCCTTCGCCCCGCACCTACGTCCCGCCCTCCCCTGCACCGTTGCGCCGCCGCTTCTCCCCTTCATTCGCCTCTCCCCTCTCCCTCCCTACGCCCCTCCCCCTCACTCCGCCCATCTCCTGCAGCCCTCCCCCCTCCCCCACACCATCCCCCTCCAACTCCCCCACACCATGCCCCCCTCCCCTCCCCCACACCCTACCCCTCCCACTCCCCCACACCCTGCCCCTCCCCTAAACTCTGCCCCTCCCCCACGCCTACCCCTCCCGCACACCCTGCCCCTCCCCACACCCTGCCCCTCCCCACACCCTGCCCCTCCCCCTCCCTCTCCATTTGCCCATTCCTCTGCCCCGCCCCCGCTATACCCCTGGCGCTTCCACTGACTAAGCCTATCCGCCTTCCTCTTTCCCTTCACCTACCCTTCCCTCTCCCCTTCCCTCTACCTCACTTTACCCCTCCCTCTGCCCCATCCCTCTGTCCCTCCATCCCTCACTCGCCACTCCCTCTGGCACTCCCATTGACTATCCCCCTCCATCTCTCTCCCTCCCCTTCATAACCCCCTCGCTCCCATTCCTTCCCCTCCCCTTTCCTCTCCCCACACCGCTTTCCTCTCCAACTCCCGTTTCCTCTCCCCAAAATTTCCTCCCGCTTCCTCTCCGCCCTCCCCTTCCTCTACCCCTCCCCTTCCTCTCCCCCTCCCTTTTTCCTCCGCCATTCCCTTCCCCCCTTCCCAACTCCCTCCCATTCCTCCACTTTTCCCCTTCCTCTCCCTCTACACCTTCCTCTCCCACCTCCTCTATCCCCTCCTCCTTCCTCCCCCTCCCCTTTCCCCTTCCCTTTCCGCTCCCCCTTCCATTTCCGCTCCCCTCCCCTTCCTCTCCCCATCCCCCTCTCCCTATCCCCTCTCCCAATCCCCCCCTCCCCATCCCCCTCTCCCTATCCCCCTCTCCCCATCCACCCACTCCCCATCGCCCTTCCTCTCCTCTCCCCATCCCCTTCTTCTCCCCATCCCCCTTCCTCTCCTCACCCGCTTCCTCTCCCTCCCCCTTCCTCTCCCCCCTCTTCCTCTCCCATCCCCCTTCCTCTTCCCCATCCCCTTCCTCCCCAATCCCCCTTCCTGCCCCATCCCCCTTCCGCCCCTATACCTCTTCCTCCCCCATCCCCCTTCCTCTCCCCATCCCCTTCCTCTCCCCATCCCTCTTCCTCTCCCCTTCCTCTTCCTCATCCCCCTTCCTCTCCCCATACACCTTCCTTTCCTCATCCCCCTTCCTCTCCCCATCCCCCTTCATCTCCCCTACCACTCCCCCCATTTCCCGCTCCATTGCCCCCTCCATTTCCCCCTCCATCTTCCCCCCTCCCATTCCTCTTCACCCTCCCCTTCATCTCCCTCTTTTACCTCACGTCCTACCCTCCCCCTGCCTCTTCTCCTCCAGCTCCAGACACGCCCATTTTTACTGCTGTTTTGCTCCCCCTCTCACCCCCCTTGTTCCCTCTGCCCCCTTCCCCCTCACCCTCCCCTTCAAGATTTCCAAACCTCCTGCCCTTACCCCCTCCCCACAGTCTCCACCCGACCCTCCTCATCCCCCTACCTCCTACCCCTGTCTCCCCTCCCCCTCCCTCTACTCTTCAACAATATCCTCCTCCTCCTCCCTCTCCTCCATTGCTTTTCTCCCCGTCCTCTCTCCCAGCCTTCCTCTCCCCACACTTTCCTCTACCACATCCCTCACCTCCGCCCGCCTTTCCCTCTCCCTTTTGCACCTTCTCTCATCCCCTCTCCCACCCCCTCCCTCTCCCCCTCCCTCTTCCCTCCCTCAGCATCTTCCTCTCCCTCTTCCTCTCCTCCTCCTCATCCTTTCCCCCTCACCCTTTCTCTCTCCTCTATTCCCCTCCCTCTCTTCCCCTCCCCCTCTTCCCCTCACTCTCTTCCCCTCCCTCTCTTCCCCTCCCTCTCTTCCCCTCCCTCACTTCCCCCCTCTCTTCCCCCTCTCTTCCCCTCCCTCTCTCCCCTCTCTCCCCCTCTCTTCCCCTTCTCTTCTCCTCCCTCTCTTCCCCTCCCTCTCTTCCCCTCCCTCACTTCACCTCCCTCTCTTCCCCTCCCTCTCTTCCCCTCACTCTCTTCCCCTCCCTCTCTTCCCCTCCCTCTCCCTCTTTCCCTCCCTATCTCCCCTTCCATTCCACCCCTCCCTCTCTCCCCTCCCACTGACTATCCCTCTCCGCCTTCCTCTCTCCCTTCACATACCCCTCCCTCTCCCCTTTCCTCTAACTCACGTTATCCATTTTCCCGTTCCTCTCCCTCTACTCCTTCCTCTCCCACCTCCTCTATCCCCTCCCATTTCTCCCTTCCATTTCCGCTCCCCTTCCATTTCCGCTCCCCTCCCCTTCCTCTCCCCATTCCACTCTCCCTATCCCCCTCTCCCCATCCCCTTCCTCTCCCCATCCCCTTCCTCTCCCCATCCCCTTCCTCTCCCCATCCCCTTCCTCTTCCCCATCCCCTTTCTCTCCCCATCCCCTTCCTCTTCCCATCCCCTTCCTCTCCCCATCCCCTTCCTCTTCCCCATCCCATTCCTCTCCCCATCCCCCTTCCTCTCCCCATCCCCTTCCTCTTCCCCATCCCCTTTCTCTCCCCATCCCCTTTCTCTCCCCATCCCCTTCCTCTCCCCATACACCTTCCTCTCCCCATCCCCTTCCTCTTCACCATCCCCTTCCTCTCCCCATCCCCCTTCCTCTCCCCATACACCTTCCTCTCCCCATCCCCTTCCTCTTCCCCATCCCCTTCCTCTCCCCATCCCCCTTCCTCTCCCCATACACCTTCCTCTCCCCGTCCCGTCCCCATCCCCCTTCCTCTCCCCATCCCCTTCCTCTCCCCACCCCCTTCCTCTCCCCTACCCCTCTTATCCTTCCATTGCCCCCTCCATTTCCCCCTCCATCTTCCCCCCTCCCATTCCTCTTCACCCTCCCCTTCATCTCCCTCTTTTACCTCACGTCCTACCCTCCCCCTGCATCTTCCCCTCCAGCTCCCCACACGCCCATTTTTGCCGCTCCTTTGCTCCCCCTCTCAACCCCCTTGTTCCCTCTGCCCCTTCCCCATCACCCTCCACTTCAAGCTTTCCCACCCTCCTGGCTTTCCCCCCTCCCCCACAGTCTCCACCTGACCCTCCTCATCCCCCTACCTCCTACCCCTGTCTCCCCTCCCCCTCCCTCTCCTATTCATCAATATCCTCTTCTCCTCCCTCTCCTCCCCTTGCTCTTCTTCCCGTCCTCTCTACCCGCCTTCCTCTCCCCGCACTTTCCTCTACCACATCCCTCAGCTCCGCCCGCCTTTCCCTCCCCCTTTTGCACCCTCCCCTTCTCTCATCCCCTCTCCCACCTCCTCCACCCCTCCCTCCACCCCCCTCGTCACTGGCGCTCCCACTGACTGTACCCCTCCCCCCCTTCCTCTCTTCCGCTCCCCCAATCCCCTACCTCTCTCGCTATCCCCTCCCTCTCTCGCCATCCCCTCCCTCTCCCCCTCCCTCTCCCCCTCCTCTCCCTCTCCCCTCCCTCTTCCCCCTCCTCCCTCTTCCTCTCCCCTCCCTCTTCCTCCCCTCCCTCTTCCTCCCTCTTCCTCCCCCCCTCCCTCTTCCTCGCCCCCTCCCTATTCCTCCCCCTCCATCTTCCACCCCCTCCCTCTCCCTCCCTCTTCCACATCCCCTCCCTTTTCCTCTTCCACTCCCTCTTCCTCTTCCCCACTCCCACTTCCTCTCCTCCTCCTCATCCTTCCCCCTCACCATTTCTTTCTCGCCTATCCCCCTCCCTCTATTCCACACCCCCTCCGCCTCCCTCTCCCCTCCCTCTCTTCCCCTCCATCTCTTCCCCTCCCTCTCTACCCCCCTCTCTCCCCCCCCTCTCTTCCGCTTCCTCTCTTCCCCTTCCTCTCTTCCCCTCCCTCTCTTCCCCTCCCTCTGTTCCCCTCCCTCTCTTCGCCTCCCTCTCTTCCCCTCCCTCTCTTCCCCTCCCTCTCTTCCCCCCTTCTTTTCCCCTCCCGCTCTTCCCCTCCCTCACTTCCCCTCTCTTCCCCTCCCTCTCTTCCCCTCCCTCACTTCCCCTCTCTTTCCCTCCCTCTCTTCCCCCCTCTCTTCCCCTCCCTCTCTTCCCCTCCCTCACTTCCCCTCTCTTTCCCTCCCTCTCTTCCCCTCCCTCTCTTCCCCTCCCTCTCTTTCCCTCCCTCTATTCCCCTCCCTCTATTCCCCTCCCTCTCTTCCCCTCCCTCTCTCCCCCCTCTCTTCCCCCTCTCTTGCCCCCCCCCATTCTTGCCCCCCTCTCTTCCCTTCCCTCTCTTCCCCCCCCTCCCCCCTCTCTTCTCCTCCCTCTCTTCCCCTCCCTCTTTTCTCCTCCCTCTCTTCCCCTCCCTCTTTTCCCCCCCTCTCTTCCCCTCCCTTTCTTCCCCATCCTCTCTTCCCTCCCTCTCTTCCCCTCCCTCTCTTCCCCTCCCTCTCTTCTCCTCCCTCTCTTCCCCTCCCTCTCTTCCCCTCCCTCTCTTCCCCTCCCTCTCTTCCCCTCCCTCTCTTCCCCTCCCTCTCTACCCCCTCTCTTCACTCCCCCTCTCTTCCGCTCCCTCTCTTCTCCATCCGCTTTCCCCTCCCTCTCTTCCCCTCCCTCTTCCCCTCCCTCTCTTCCCCTCCCTGTCTTCCCCTCCCTCTCTTCCCCCCCTCTCTTCCCCTCCCTCTCTTCCCTTCCATCTCTTTCCCTCCCTCTATTCCCCTCCCTCTCTACCCCCTCTCTTCGCCCCCCTCTCTTACCCCCCTCTCTTCCCTTCCCTCTCTTCCCCTCACTCTCTCCCCTCCCTCTCTTCCCCTCTCTCTCTTCCCCTCCCTCTCTTCCCCTCCCTCTCTTCCCCTCCCGCTCCCTCTCTCCCCTCCCAACTCCCCCTCCCTCTCTCCCCCTCCCTCTCTCCCCATCCCAATCTCTCCCTCCCTCTCTACCCTTCCCTCTCCCCCTCTCTCCCCACTCCCTCTCTCCCCTCCCTCTCTCCCCCTCCCTCTCTCCCCTCCCTCTCTCCCCCTCCCTCTCCCCCCTCTCTCCCACTCCCTCTCTCCCCTCCCTCTCTCCCGCTCCCTCTCTCCCCTCCCTCTCTCCCCCTCCCTCTCCCCCCCTCTCTCCCACTCCCTCTTTTCCAGTCCCTCTCTTCCCTCCCTCTCTTCCCCTCCCTCACTTCCCCTCTCTTTCTCTCCCTCCCCCCTTCCCTCTCTTCCCCTCCCTCTCTTTCCCTCCCTCTATTCCCCTCCCTCTATTCCCCTCCCTCTCTTCCCCTCCCTCTCTCCCACCCCTCTTCCCCCTCTCTTGCCCCCCTTTCTTGCCCCCCTCTCTTCCCCCCCTCTCTTCCCCTCCCTCATTTCCACTCCCTCTCTTCCCCTCCCTCTCTCCCCCTCCCTCTCTTCTCCTCCCTCTCTTCCCCTCCCTCTCTTCCCCATCCTCTCTTCCCTCCCTCTCTTCCACTCCCTCTCTTCCCCTCCCTCTCTTCCCCTCCCTCTCTTCCCCTCCCTCTCTTCCCCTCCCTCTCTTCCCCTCCCTCTCTACCCCCCTCTCTTCCCTCCCCCTCTCTTCCGCTCCCTCTCTTCTCCATCCTCACTTCCCCTCCCTCTCTTCCCTTCCCTCTCTTCCCCTCCCTCTCTTCCCCTCCCTCTCTTCCCCTCCCTCTCTACCCCCTCTCTTCCCTCCCCCTCTCTTCCGCTCCCTCTCTTCACCATCCTCTCTTCCCCTCCCTCTCTTCTCCTCCCTCTGTTACCCTCCCTCTCTACCCCCCTCTCTTCGCCCCCTCTCTTCCCCTCCCTCTCTTCCCTTCCATCTCTTCCCCTCCCTCTATTCCCCTCCCTCTCTTCCCCTCCCTCTCTCCCCATCTCTTTCCCCCCTCTCTTGCCCCCCTTTCTTGCCCCCCTCTCTTCCCCCCTCTCTTCCCCCCCTCTCTCCCCCTCCCTCTCTCCCCCTCCCTCTCTCCCCTCCCTCTCTCCCCCTCCCTCTCTCCCCTCCCTCTCTCCCCCTCCCTCTCTTCCCCTCCTTCTCTTCCCCTCCCTCTCTTTCCCTCCCTCTATTCCCCTCCCTCTATTCCCCTCCCTCTCTTCCACTCCCTCTCTCCCCACTCTGTTCCCCCTCTCTTGCCCCCTTTCTTGCCCCCCTTTCATTCCCCCCTCTCTTCCCCCCCTCTCTTCCCCCTCTCTCCCATCCCTCTCTTCCGTTCCCTCTCTTCCCCTCCCTCTCTCCCCCCCCTCTCTTCTCCTCCCTCTCTTCCCCTCCCTCTTTTCTCCTCCCTCTCTTCCCCTCCCTCTTTTCCCCTCCCTCTCTTCCCCTCCCTCTCTTCTCCTCCCACTCTTCCCCTCCCTCTCTTCCCCATCCTCTCTTCCCTCCCTCTCTTCCCCTCCCTCTCTTCCCCTCCCTCTCTTCCCCTCCCTTTCTTCTCCTCCCTCTCTTCCCTTCCCTCTCTTCCCCTCCCTCTCTTCCCCTCCCTCTCTTCCCCTCCCTCTCTTCCCCTCCCTCTCTACTCCCCTCTCTTCCCTCCCCCTCTCTTCCGCTCCCTCTCTTCTCCATCCTCTCTTCGCCTCCCACTTCCCCTCCCTCTCTTCCCCTCCCTGTCTTCCCCTCCCTCTCTTTCCCTCCCTCTCTTCTCCTCCCTCTGTTACCCTCCCTCTCTACCCCCTTCTCTTCGCCCCCTCTCTTCCCCTCCCTCTCTTCCCTTCCATCTCTTCCCCTCCCTCTATTCCCCTCCCCTCTCTCCCCTCCCTCTCTCCCCCCTCTCTTCCCCCCCTCTCTTCCCCCCCTCTCTTCCCCCCCTCTCTTGCCCCCCTTTCTTGCCCCCATCTCTTTCCCCCCTCTCTCCCCCCCTCTCTCCCACCTCTCTTCCCCCTCTCTTACCTCCTCTCTTCCCCTCCCTCTCTTCCTCTCCCTCTCTTCCCCTCTCTCTCTTCCCCTCCCTCTCTTCCCCTCCCTCTCTTCCCCTCCCGCTCCCTCTCTCCCCTCCCAAACTCCCCCTCCCTCTCTCCCCCTCCCTCTCTCCCCCTCCCAATCTCTTCCTCCCTCTCTCCCCCTCCCTCTCTCCCCCTCCCTCTCTCCCCCTCCTTCTTTCCCCCTCCCTCTCTCCCCCTCCCTCTCTCCCCTCCCTCTCTCCCCTCCCTCTCTCCCCCTCCCTCTCTCCCATCCCTCTCTCCCCCTCCCTCTCTCCCCCTCCCTCTGTCCCCCACCCTCTCTCCCCTCCCTTTCTCCCCCTCCCTCTCCCCCCTCTCTCCCACTCCCTCTCTCCCCTCCCTCTCTCCCCCTCCCTCTCTCCCCCTTCCTCTCTTCCTCTCCCTCTCTTCCCCTCCCTCTCTTTCCCTCCCTCTATTCCCCTCCCTCTCTTCCCCTCCCTCTCTTCCACTCCCTCTCTCCCCCTCTCTTCCCCCTCTCTTGCCCCCCTTTCTTGCCCCCCTTTCTTCCCCCCCTCTCTTCCCCCCCCTCTCTTCCCCCCCTCTCTCCCCTCCCTCTCTTCGCTTCCCTCTCTTCCCCTCCCTCTCTCCCCCCTCTCTTCTCCTCCCTCTCTTCCCCTCCCTCTTTTCTCCTCCCTCTCCTCCCCTCCCTCTTTTCCCCTCCCTCTCTTCCCCTCCCTCTCTTCTCCTCCCTCTCTTCCGGTAGAACAGCAATGGCAGGTATTCCTGGGAATAATGCAGAGGTTGCAGGATCAATTTATTCCAAAGAGGTGGAAAGACTCTAAGGGGAGTAAGAGACACCTGTGGCTGACGAGGGAAGTCAGGGACAGCATAAAAATTAAGGAGAGGAAGTATAACATAGCAAAGAAGAGTGGGAAGACAGAGGAATGGGACTCTTTTAAAGAGCAACAAAAGTTAACTAAAAGGCAATACGGGGAGAAAAGATGAGGTACGAGGGTAAACTAGCCAATAATATAAAGGAGGATAGCAAAAGTTTTTTAGGTACGTGAAGAGGAAAAAAATAGTCAAGGCAAATGTGGGTCCCTTGAAGACAGAAGCAGGGGAATTTATTATGGGGAACAAAAGAAATGGCAGACGAGTTAAACCGTTACTTTGGATCTGTCTTCACTGAGGAAGATACACACAATCTCCCAAATGTTCTAGGGGCCGGAGAACCTAGGGTGATGGAGGAACTGAAGGAAATCCACATTAGGCAGGAAATGGTTTTGGGTAGACTGATGGGACTGAAGGCTGATAAATCCCCAGGGCCTGATGGTCTGCATCCCAGAGTACTTAAGGAGGTGGCTCTAGAAATAGTGGAAGCATTGGAGATCATTTTTCAATGTTCTATAGATTCAGGATCAGTTCCTGTGGATTGGAGGATAGCAAATGTTATCCCACTTTTTAAGAAAGGAGGGAGAGAGAAAACGGGTAATTATAGACCAGTTAGTCTGACATCAGTGGTGGGGAAGATGCTGGAGTCAATTATAAAAGACGAAATTGCTGAGCATTTGGATAGCAGTAACGGGATCATTCCGAGTCAGCATGGATTTACGAAGGGGAAATCATGCTTGACAAATCTACTGGAATTTTTTGAGGATGTAACTAGGAAAATTGACAAGGGAGAGTCAGTGGATGTGGTGTACCTCGACTTTCAGAAAGCCTTCGACAAGGTCCCACATAGGAGATTAGTGGGCAAAATTAGGGCACATGGTATTGGGGGTAGGGTACTGACATGGATAGAAAATTGGTTGACAGACAGAAAGCAAAGAGTGGGGATAAATGGGTCCCTTTCGGAATGGCAGGCAGTGACCAGTGGGGTACCGCAAGGTTCGGTGCTGGGACCCCAGCTATTTACGATATACATTAATGACTTAGACGAAGGGATTAAAAGTACCATTAGCAAATTTGCAGATGATACTAAGTTGGGGGGTAGTGTGAATTGTGAGGAAGATGCAATAAGGCTGCAGGGTGACTTGGACAGGTTGTGTGAGTGGGCGGATACATGGCAGATGCAGTTTAATGTAGATAAGTGTGAGGTTATTCACTTTGGAAGCAAGAATAGAAAGGCAGATTATTATCTGAATGGTGTCAAGTTAGGAGGAGGGGGAGTTCAACGAGATCTGGGTGTCCTAGTGCATCAGTCAATGAAAGGAAGCATGCAGGTACAGCAGGCAGTGAAGAAAGCCAATGGAATGTTGGCCTTCGTAACAAGAGGAGTTGAGTACAGGAGCAAAGAGGTCCTTCTACATTTGTACCGGGCCCTGGTGAGACCGCACCTGGAGTACTGTGTGCAGTTTTGGTCTCCAAATTTGAGGAAGGATGTTCTTGCTATGGAGGGCGTGCAGCGTAGGTTCACTAGGTTAATTCCCGGAATGGCGGGACTGTCGTATGTTGAAAGGCCGGAGCGGTTGGGCTTGTATACACTGGAATTTAGAAGGATGAGGGGGGATCTTATTGAAACATATAAGATAATTAGGGGATTGGACACATTAGAGGCAGATAACATGTTCCCAATGTTGGGGGAGTCCAGAACAAGGGGCCACGGTGTAAGAATAAGGGGTAGGCCATTTAGAACGGAGATGAGGAAGAACTTTTTCAGTCAGAGGGTGGTGAAGGTGTGGAAGGCTCAGAAGGCAGTGGAGGCCAGTTCGTTGGATGCTTTCAAGAGAGAGCTGAGAGAGCTCTTAAGGATAGCGGAGTGAGGGGGTATGGGGAGAAGGCAGGAACGGGGTACTGATTGAGAGTGATCAGCCATGACCGCATTGAATGGCGGTGCTGGCTCGAAGGGCTGAATGGTCTCCTCCTGCACCTATTGTCTATTGTCCTCTCTTCCCTCCCTCTCTTCCCTCCCTCTCTTCCCCTCCATCTCTTCCCGCCCTCTCTTCCCCATCCTCTCTTCCCTCCCTCTCTTCCCCTCCATCTCTTCCCCTCCATCTCTTCCCCTCCCTCTCTTCCCCTCCCTCTCTACCCCTCCCTCTCTTTCGCCCCCCTCTCTTCCCCCCTCTCTTCCCTTCCCTCTCTTCTCCTCCCTCTCTTCTCCTCCCACTCTTCCCCTCCCTCTCTACCCCCCTCTCTTCCCTCCCCCTCTCTTCCGCTCCCTCTCTTCTCCATCCTCTCTTCCCCTCCCTCTCTTCCCCTCCCTCTCTTCTCCTCCCTCTGTTACCCTCCCTCCCTACCCCCCCTCTCTTCGCCCCCTCTCTTCCCCTCCATCTCTTCCCTTCCATCTCTTCCCCTCCCTCTATTCCCCTCCCTCTCTTCCCCTCCCTCTCTCCCCCCTCTCTTTCCCCCCTCTCTTGCCCCCCTTTCTTGCCCCCTCTCTTCCCCCCCCTCCTCCGCCCTCTCTCCCTCCTCTCTCCCCCCTCTCTTACCCCCCTCTCTTCCCTTCCTCTCTTCCCTCCTCTCTTCCTCTCCCCTCCCTCTCTCCCCCTCCCTCTCTCCCCTCCCTCTCTCCCCTCCCTCTCTCCCCTCCCTCTCTCCCCCTCCCTCTCTCCCCTCCCCTCTCCCCCTCCTTCTCTCCCTCCCTCTCCCCCCTCTCTCCCACTCCCTCTCTCCCCCTCCCTCTCTCCCCCTCCCTCTCTCCCCCTCCCTCTCTCCCCCCCCTCTCTCCCCCCTCCCTCTCTTCCCCTCCCTCTCTTCCCCTCTCTTCCCCTCCCGCTCCCTCTCTCCCCTCCCACACTCCCCCTCCCCCTCTCCCCTCCCTCTCTCCCCCTCCCAATCTATTCCTCCCTCTCTCCCCCTCCCTCTCTCCCCCCTCTCTCCCCCTCCCTCTCTCCCCCTCCCTCTCTCGCCTCCCTCTCTCCCCCTCCCTCTCACCCTCCCTCTCTCCCCCTCCCTCTCTCCCCCTCCCTCTCTCCCCCTCCCTCTCTCCCCTCCCTCTCTCCACCTCCCTCTCTCCCCTCCCTCTCTCCCCTCCCTCTCTCCCCCTCCCTCTCTCCCCCTCCCTCTCTCCCATCCCTCTCTCCCCCTCCCTCTCTCCCCCTCCCTCTGTCCCCCACCCTCTCTCCCCTCCCTGTCTCCCCCTCCCTCTCCCCCTCTCTCCCACTCCCTCTCTCCCCTCCCTCTCTCCCCCTCCCTCTCTCCCCCTTCCTCTCTTCCCCTCCCTCTCTTCCCCTCCCTCTCTTTCCCTCCCTCTATTCCCCTCCCTCTCTTCCCCTCCCTCTCTTCCACTCCCTCTCTCCCCCTCTCTTCCCCCTCTCTTGCCCCCCTTTCTTGCCCCCCTTTCTTCCCCCCCTCTCTTCCCCCCCCTCTCCCCCCCCTCTCTCCCCTCCCTCTCTTCGCTTCCCTCTCTTCCCCTCCCTCTCTCCCCCCTCTCTTCTCCTCCCTCTCTTCCCCTCCCTCTTTTCTCCTCCCTCTCCTCCCCTCCCTCTTTTCCCCTCCCTCTCTTCCCCTCCCTCTCTTCTCCTCCCTCTCTTCCGGTAGAAACAGCAATGGCAGGTATTCCTGGGAATAATGCAGAGGTTGCAGGATCAATTTATTCCAAAGAGGTGGAAAGACTCTAAGGGGAGTAAGAGACACCTGTGGCTGACGAGGGAAGTCAGGGACAGCATAAAAATTAAGGAGAGGAAGTATAACATAGCAAAGAAGAGTGGGAAGACAGAGGAATGGGACTCTTTTAAAGAGCAACAAAAGTTAACTAAAAAGGCAATACGGGAGAAAAGATGAGGTACGAGGGTAAACTAGCCAATAATATAAAGGAGGATAGCAAAAGTTTTTTTAGGTACGTGAAGAGGAAAAAAATAGTCAAGGCAAATGTGGGTCCCTTGAAGACAGAAGCAGGGGAATTTATTATGGGGAACAAAGAAATGGCAGACGAGTTAAACCGTTACTTTGGATCTGTCTTCACTGAGGAAGATACACACAATCTCCCAAATGTTCTAGGGGCCGGAGAACCTAGGGTGATGGAGGAACTGAAGGAAATCCACATTAGGCAGGAAATGGTTTTGGGTAGACTGATGGGACTGAAGGCTGATAAATCCCCAGGGCTGATGGTCTGCATCCCAGAGTACTTAAGGAGGTGGCTCTAGAAATAGTGGAAGCATTGGAGATCATTTTTCAATGTTCTATAGATTCAGGATCAGTTCCTGTGGATTGGAGGATAGCAAATGTTATCCCACTTTTTAAGAAAGGAGGGAGAGAGAAAACGGGTAATTATAGACCAGTTAGTCTGACATCAGTGGTGGGGAAGATGCTGGAGTCAATTATAAAAGACGAAATTGCTGAGCATTTGGATAGCAGTAACGGGATCATTCCGAGTCAGCATGGATTTACGAAGGGGAAATCATGCTTGACAAATCTACTGGAATTTTTTGAGGATGTAACTAGGAAAATTGACAAGGGAGAGTCAGTGGATGTGGTGTACCTCGACTTTCAGAAAGCCTTCGACAAGGGTCCCACATAGGAGATTAGTGGGCAAAATTAGGGCACATGGTATTGGGGGTAGGGTACTGACATGGATAGAAAATTGGTTGACAGACAGAAAGCAAAGAGTGGGGATAAATGGGTCCCTTTCGGAATGGCAGGCAGTGACCAGTGGGGGTACCGCAAGGTTCGGTGCTGGGACCCCAGCTATTTACGATATACATTAATGACTTAGGACGAAGGGGATTAAAAGTACCATTAGCAAATTTGCAGATGATACTAAGTTGGGGGGTAGTGTGAATTGTGAGGAAGATGCAATAAGGCTGCAGGGTGACTTGGACAGGTTGTGTGAGTGGGCGGATACATGGCAGATGCAGTTTAATGTAGATAAGTGTGAGGTTATTCACTTTGGAAGCAAGAATAGAAAGGCAGATTATTATCTGAATGGTGTCAAGTTAGGAGGAGGGGGAGTTCAACGAGATCTGGGTGTCCTAGTGCATCAGTCAATGAAAGGAAGCATGCAGGTACAGCAGGCAGTGAAGAAAGCCAATGGAATGTTGGCCTTCGTAACAAGAGGAGTTGAGTACAGGAGCAAAGAGGTCCTTCTACATTTGTACCGGGCCCTGGTGAGACCGCACCTGGAGTACTGTGTGCAGTTTTGGTCTCCAAATTTGAGGAAGGATGTTCTTGCTATGGAGGGCGTGCAGCGTAGGTTCACTAGGTTAATTCCCGGAATGGCGGGACTGTCGTATGTTGAAAGGCCGGAGCGGTTGGGCTTGTATACACTGGAATTTAGAAGGATGAGGGGGGATCTTATTGAAACATATAAGATAATTAGGGGATTGGACACATTAGAGGCAGATAACATGTTCCCAATGTTGGGGGAGTCCAGAACAAGGGGCCACGGTGTAAGAATAAGGGGTAGGCCATTTAGAACGGAGATGAGGAAGAACTTTTCAGTCAGAGGGTGGTGAAGGTGTGGAAGGCTCAGAAGGCAGTGGAGGCCAGTTCGTTGGATGCTTTCAAGAGAGAGCTGGAGAGAGCTCTTAAGGATAGCGGAGTGAGGGGGGTATGGGAGAAGGCAGGAACGGGGTACTGATTGAGAGTGATCAGCCATGACCGCATTGAATGGCGGTGCTGGCTCGAAGGGCTGATGGTCTCCTCCTGCACCTATTGTCTATTGTCCTCTCTTCCCTCCCTCTCTTCCCTCCCTCTCTTCCCCTCCATCTCTTCCCGCCCTCTCTTCCCCATCCTCTCTTCCCTCCCTCTCTTCCCCTCCATCTCTTCCCCTCCATCTCTTCCCCTCCCTCTCTTCCCCTCCCTCTCTACCCCTCCCTCTCTTCGCCCCCCTCTCTTCCCCCCTCTCTTCCCTTCCTCTCTTCTCCTCCCTCTCTTCTCCTCCCACTCTTCCCCTCCCTCTCTACCCCCTCTCTTCCCTCCCCCTCTCTTCCGCTCCCTCTCTTCTCCATCCTCTCTTCCCTCCCTCTCTTCCCCTCCCTCTCTTCTCCTCCCTCTGTTACCCTCCTCCCTACCCCCCTCTCTTCGCCCCCTCTCTTCCCCTCCATCTCTTCCCTTCCATCTCTTCCCTCCCTCTATTCCCCTCCCTCTCTTCCCCTCCCTCTCTCCCCCCCTCTCTTTCCCCCCTCTCTTGCCCCCTTTCTTGCCCCCTCTCTTCCCCCCCCCTCCTCCGCCCTCTCTCCCTCCTCTCTCCCCCCTCTCTTACCCCCCTCTCTTCCCTTCCCTCTCTTCCCCTCCCTCTCTTCCTCTCCCCTCCCTCTCTCCCCCTCCCTCTCTCCCCTCCCTCTCTCCCCTCCCTCTCTCCCCTCCCTCTCTCCCCCTCCCTCTCTCCCCTCCCTCTCTCCCCCTCCTTCTCTCCCCTCCCTCTCCCCCCTCTATCCCACTCCCTCTCTCCCCTCCCTCTCTCCCCCTCCCTCT
The DNA here is from genome assembly GCF_053455715.1 of Rhinoraja longicauda. Classification (NCBI taxonomy): domain Eukaryota; kingdom Metazoa; phylum Chordata; class Chondrichthyes; order Rajiformes; family Arhynchobatidae; genus Rhinoraja; species Rhinoraja longicauda. The sequence goes on from NW_027601315.1 coordinate 137,904, forward strand.
CTCCCCCTCCCTCTCTCCCCCCCCACTCTCCCCCTCCCTCTCTTCCCCTCCCTCTCTTCCCCTCTCTTCCCCTCCCGCTCCCTCTCTCCCCTCCCACACTCCCCCTCCCCCTCTCCCCTCCCTCTCTCCCCCTCCCAATCTATTCCTCCCTCTCTCCCCCTCCCTCTCTCCCCCCCTCTCTCCCCCTCCCTCTCTCCCCCTCCCTCTCTCGCCTCCCTCTCTCCCCCTCCCTCTCACCCTCCCTCTCTCCCCCTCCCTCTCTCCCCCTCCCTCTCTCCCCCTCCCTCTCTCCCCTCCCTCTCTCCCCCTCCCCTCTCCCCCTCCCTCTCTCCCCTCCCTCTCTCCCCCTCCCTCTCTCCCCCTCCCTCTCTCCCATCCCTCTCTCCCCCTCCCTCTCTCCCCCTCCCTCTCTCCCCCTCCCTCTCTCCCCTCCCTCTCTCCCCTCCCTCTCCCCCCTCTCTCCCCCTCCCTCTCTCCCCCTTCCCCTCACCCCCTCCCTCTCTCCCCTCCCTCTCACCCCTCCCTCTCTTCCCTCCCTCTTTTCCCCTCCCTCTCTTCTCCTCCCTCTCTTCTCCTCCCTCTCTTCCCCTCCCTCTCTTCCCCTCCCTCTCTTCCCTCCCTCTCTTCCCCTCCCTCTCTACCCCCCTCTCTTCCCTCCCCCTCTCTTCGCTCCCTCTCTTCTCCATCCTCTCTTCCCCTCCCACTTCCCCTCCCTCTCTTCCCCTCCCTGTCTCCCCTCCCTCTCTTCCCCTCCCTCTGTTACCCTCCCTCTCTACCCGCCTCTCTTCCCTCCCCTCTCTTCGCTCCCTCTCTTCTCCATCCTCTCTTCCCCTCACACTTCCCCTCCCTCTCTTCCCCTCCCTCTCTTCCCTTCCATCTCTTCCCCTCCCTCTATTCCCCTCCCTCTCTTCCCCTCCCTCCCTCC
>NW_027601315.1:139328-144328 GCF_053455715.1 Rhinoraja longicauda
CAGGGTGTGGGGGAGGGGCAGGGTGTGGGGGAGGGGCAGGGCGTGGGGGAGGGTGTAGGGGAGGGGAGGGGCAGGGTGTGGGGGAGGGGAAGGGGGGCAGGGTGTGGGGGAGTGGGAGGGGCAGGGTGTGGGGGAGGGGCAGGGTGTGGGGGAGTGGGAGGGGTAGGGTGTGGGGGAGGGGAGGGGAGGGGGCAGGGTGTGGGGGTGTGGGAGGGGCAGGGTGTGGGGGAGGGGAAGGGGGGAAGGGTGTGGGGAGTGGGAGGGGCACGGTGTGACGGAAAGATGGGAGGGGCAGGAGAGGGGTGGAAAGGTGATGGAGGGAATGAGACGTTGAGGGGTGGTGTAGGGGAGGAGCGGAGGGAGAAGCGGAGAGAGGTGGAGGGGAGTGCGAAGGGATGATGTAGGGTAGGGGAGGAGGAATGGTGCAAAGGAGGGTCGTAGATGGGGAGCGGCGTTGTGTGGGAGGGGCGGAGGGAAGGTGCAGGGGTGCGGTGTGGGAGGGCGGAGATGTGGTGCATAGGAAGGGCGGAGGGAGGGGCAGAGGGAGGGATGTGGGAATGGGAGGGTGTGTGGGTGGGAGGGGTATGGGAATGGGAGGGTGTGTAGGAGAGTGAGGGTGTCTGGGAATGGGAGGTGTTGTGGGGGGAGGGGTGTGGGAATGGGAGGGGGTTTGGTAGAGGGAGGGGTGTGGGAATGGGAGGGGATGTGGGAATTGAAGGGGGTGTGGGAGTGGGAGGGAGTTTGGAGGATGTGGGAGTGGGAGGGGGTGTGGGAGTGGGAGGGGGTGTGGGTGATGGTGTGCGGGGAGGGGGTGTGGGAGGGGGTGTGGGGGGAGGGGGTGTGGGAGTGCGGGGTGAGCGGGGGAATGTTTGTGGTGGGGAGACAGGGAGGAAGGTGGGGGGAGGAGGTGGGGGGAGGGGTTGAGCGGTGGGACTGGGGCAGGGGAGAGGTAGTGGGGGAGCCGGGGGGATAGAGAGCGGGAGCGAGGAAGTGGGAGGGAGGGGGAGAAGCAGAGGGGGGCAAATTTGCTAATCTGCAGTCCCTGCATCCAACCCCCAACTACCCGCCTTTGTTCCCTTTCAAATCCTTACCTCAAACAAACTCATTCCTGCTTCAGTTGTCCGACCAACAGTTGAGATCCCGAGCAGTGTTCCGGGGAGAGTGACGGGGGATTCCCGGTTTCTCCTGTAGTCCGAGACAGACCCTCAACGCACCAAGGATTCATCAGACGAGGCAACGGAACCATCTCCCAATCGCCAGTGAAACCGGTGAATTTGAAGCTTCAAGACTTCGGGGAAATCGCAGTGAGCTCCGTCCAAGAGAGAACGAGCGAGGGAGCGGATCAACATTGTCGCCTTGTAGCCGCAGCCCCGGCGCCCAGACTCTGCCACAGAAGGGAGAACAAAGGGACTCAGTCCTCGGGGAGTTGCGGTCGAACAGCGATACAACGGACACAAGTGGGGCATGTCCACAAACGTTCACTGCCCACACACTGGTCAATGAAGTGGCGGATAAATTGTCACCGCTCCGGACTGTGAATCAGTCTGCTGCAGTTTCAATGGCAATCGCTGCTTTGGGCGGGACTTGCAGCAGCAGGTAAACAACACCGCAGCTTGATTTCCACACAAAGGAAACCTGCCGCGACCCTCCCACTAACCTGCCGCCGCTCCCCGTCTCTATTGGAAACGCCGCCTCAGCCAGAGAGCTGTGGGCGGGCGCGGAGTACACCTGGGCTCACAACACACAACTAGTTATACAGCGAGCTGCAGAACAAAGGGAACAGGGAACAGCACAGCACATAAACAGAAGCTGGGAACATAGAACTACAGGCGCTGGTTAATACACACAAGGGCGCTGTGTGCCACAGAATGCGACACGTATAATCCCCAAACCGAAAAGCATGGGTGAACCGTGAGCTCCACTCCCAGGGGAAGCCCGAGTTTTGTGGATGAACAGTCGTGTGAGGAAATCATTAAAATGCAGAATATATCTCATCTATCAACTCTCATTTTGTTGTTATTTTTATTTTTAAATGTTTACCCCCTGCTTAATTTCTCTGAATTTATTATCTCTTACAGTTTCTGCCCATTTCTTTCCCATCCTTCCTCCCCAGCCCCTTGTTTTGCGCTGTTTCCCTTGTATTGCAACACACGCTCTGCATAAATTTAACTTATTATATATATATATCTAATCGTCAAGGACACATATATATAATCGACAAGCACACACTTCTCACCACATGGTTCTCCCAACCATGATCACTGTTCTCTCACATACATTTCATTAGGGTCTACCCATACATATTCGCAATCAGTGACATCAAACTTATTTCCAGAAATCCTAATATTGTGAATAAAATAACTATGAACACATGCCAAGATATTTTTCTCATTCTTTTCATTCTATATTAGTGTAATAAAATGTAATGCAGACATGCCTACACTGATACAGAGGCGCTAGCTTTAGACATGAATATGTACATTGTTACCATAGTTTAGTTTTGAATTTAACATATAATTGAGGGGGTCGGTGCAATATAGTGCTAACCCTCACTTTTGTGAAAAATGAGTTACATGCATTAACACGGTCCTTACCCACTTCCCTCAAACTGACCGGAGGTAGACACAAAATGCTGGAGGAACTCAGCGGCTCAGGCAGCATCTCGGGACAGAAGGAATTGGTGACGTTGCGGGTCGAGACCCTTCCGAAGGGTCACCCATCTTCTGCTGGACTTCGCCATGGACGACGAGGGCGACGAAAGTATCCACAAGCTGAAGGGGAAGGCGAAGAAGAGGAAGGGGCGAGAATTTGGCTCCGAGGAAGGCGCACGATCCAGGCTGCGAGAAGACGACGACACCGTGGAGCAAGGCGGCGACGGGCCGGGGCCTCAACGCTCGGTGGACGGGTGGATCCTGTTTGTGACCGGGGTCCACGAAAAAACCGCGGAGGAGGAAGGACATCCACGACACGTTTGCTGAGTACGGTGAGATCAAGAACCTGCACCTCAACCTGGACCGGCGCATCGGCTACCTCAAGGGCTACGCTCTGGTGGAGTACGAGACCTGGGCTACGAGGAGGCGCAGGCGGCCATGCAGGGTTTGAAGGGGTCGGAGCTGGCCGACAGCCCATCAGCATGGAATGCGGCTTCGTCAGGGTTCCCCCGAGGAGCAAGAGGCGGAGTGGCCGCAGGAGAAGCCGGAGCCCGGACTGGAAACGTCACTGAACCGGGACGGATTGCGGAGCGACCGGTGGGACGGAGCGGCCCGCACAGCGCCGGGGACCGAGATCCTCACGCAGATCGCCGTGCCCAAACTGAGCCGTGCGTTACAGGGGCCGTTTAATCTCAGTCGGGACTGCCGTGGGGCTGGGGAGAGGGTGGGGAGGGAAGGGTAAGGTTGGCTTGACAAAACAGCACTCGGAAATAAAGTATATTAGGTTTTTTTTTAATCTTCATTCTGAAGAATCATTTAGTGCGGGGGCCTCGAAAATACGGGGCCCGATTCATCTGCCACTTTTGGTACTAAGTTAATCCGGCACTGGGTCTCTGGCGCTGCAAGGCAGTAACTCGACCGCCTCGCCAGTCTGTAGCGTTCATGTCAAACTATGCTGTATGGCACTGGAAATCTATCTGTGGCTATCGCAGAGCCATTGAAGATGCCTAGAGGGAATTTCGGTCCAAGCTGGCGACCCGAGGCAGTGAGACGGACACCCACAGATTGTGGCAAGGCTTGCCCGCCAGAACGGGCTAAAAGCACCATCGATGGCAACAATGGGTCTCTCCCCGAAGAGCTCAATGCATTCGCCGCCCGCTTTAAACAGAGTGCCTGGAGGAATGTCACCTGCCCAGTCAGTTTCTGGTGTACCTGCACCAACGGTTACTGAGGCAGGCGTAAGAGTGAATGTGTGGAGTGCAACTGGCTCGGATGCAGTCCCCCGCTGTACACTCAGGACTGTGCGGACAAATTCGGCTCTTACCACATCTACAAGTCTGCAGGTGACAATTCTGTGGTGAGCGGATCGTGAACAATGACGACACGGAGCAGAAGAGGAAGACGGGGAGCTGAGCAACACGGTGGGTGTCAGGAGAACACCCTCGCACTCAAAGCCAGCAAGATGAAGGAGCTAGTTATTGTCTGCAGGAATCTTGATGGAGCACCCTGCCCTAATCTGCATCAATGGGGCCAAAGTGGAAATGGTTGAGAACTTGAAATTCCATGGTATTAATATAACCAATGATCTGTCGCGCACCGACCATATTTAAGCGTCAGCCAAGAAAGCACATCACTAGGAATCTGAGGAAATTCGGCATACCTCCAATGATTCTTACACACTTCAGGGTTTGGTGCTGGGCCCACTGCTGTTTGACGTCTATATCAATGATTTGGATGAGAATGTACAAGACATCACTAGTATGTTTGCAGATGTCACTAACGTTGGTGCTATTGCACACAGCGAAGATGGTTGGTAAGAATGACAGCATGACCTTGATCAGTTGAGCTGGTGGGCAGAGGAATTGTTGACGCAGTTTAATGCAGATAAGTATGAAATTTTGCATTTTGGGAAGTCAAGCCAGCGAACGGGTTACATAGTGAATTGCAGGGATCTGAGGAGCGTTGTAGTGAAGAGGGATCCAACAGTGCAGCTACACAGCTCCTTGAAAGTGGCGTCACAAGTAGACAGTGTGGTCAAGAAGGCATTTGGCACATTGGCCATCATCAATCACAGTATTGAATATCGATGTTGGGAGGTCATGTTGCAGTTGTACAAGACATTGGGCCTCAGAGGATTGTGTTCCGTTTTGGTCATCCTGTTGGAGGAAAGATGGCGTTAAGATGGAAAGGATACAGAGCAGATTCACTCGGATGTCGCCAGCACTCGAGTGTCTGAGCGATACAGAGAGGTTGAGGAGGCTAGGACTTTATTTATTGGAACGCAGGAAGATGAAGGATGATCTTTCGGTGTAGACTAGACCATGAGAGGAATAGATAGTGTCAATGCAC